>NC_056729.1:1104802029-1104892029 GCF_019279795.1 Protopterus annectens | reverse complement strand
CATTTAAATCTACAATTTCTGTACTTAATTCAGCACATTACTGTAGCCCAGATTGATTCAGCACAGTCCGATTACATCTAGTCATGATACAACAACAAAGAATTATGAATACAGTTTTCAACTAAATAAAAAAGGGTGAAAACACATTATTACATGTGTGCCAGCCTGCTTTTCACTCCCTGGTGTGTAGTTTTATTCATTATGTTCCTATTTAATAATCTGCTCTGAGGTCATATACCTTAAAAAGGGAACAGCTATTTAGGTAAAAGCAATGTTTGTAACTATATATTTTTGATATGAACATAGAGATTATTTATGGTACTGTGAAGTCAGGCTAAATTAAGTCAGGTATAAGTCATAAGAATAGTAACACTACAAGTGAAATTACAGTTTTACTACAGCAAGTACCTTATTGCCTGGCATTATTTTCAAACAGTATTTGAGATTGTAATTTACATATGTATGCACCAAATGTAGACTTAAAGAGGCCAGTCTGACAATTTGCAAAGCTGTATTGTATACTCTTCTGGGTATATAATTTCTGTTCAGGGTAGAATGCGCAAATATATATATATATATCTATATCTATATCTATATATATATCTATATATATATATATATATATATATATATATATATATATATATATATATATAGATATATATATAGTTTACCGTGATCAGGTCGAATGCACTAACATCAAACGTGCATTCAATAGAAAAATAAAATCTAAACCTAAAACATCTAAAGAGAGGAATGTCGGAAATAGTTTGCATGATAAAGTGCATTCCATAATGTTGACATTCCCCTCTTCCAGACATGGCAGTTAGCTCACCTCTACTATTTTGCAGGGGGGCTACTGCACCCCTATGTGGGGAGGCTGTGCCCCACACACCCCCCCCTACTTAAATATACCAACTCCTAGATCATACTACAGTGAGGAAATGGGCTACTTCCCTGTTCCACATTGAAGTGTGACCTCCCTCTACAGTCTTTGTATGTCACTTTTCCAACTAACCTGTTAACTCTCGACTAACCTCGTTTGACTGCTTGTGATTCGATTTCCTGCCCCTTAGGAACCGTGATTTCACACATCAGCCATTCGACATCCTGCAGTTCAGGTAAGTGATATCAATTATATATATATATATATATATACATATATATATATATATATATATATATATATATATATATATATATATATATATATATATCCCTATCACATGGTCGACAGGCCATATGATCGACACTCATTTGGTTGACAGTTCATTTGGTCGACAAGCAGTTTTATGGGGGGGGCTTCACCCCCACCCCAATGTGGGGCTGTGCCTACACTCCCCCCTAACTATATATATCAACTCCAGGGTTGCACAACATTGGGGACGGGGGCAAATCTGCATGTCGACCAAATGAATTGTCGACCAAATGAAAGTCGATCAAATGGCTTGTCGACCATCTCAGGTAGACCCATATATATATATATATATATATATATATATATATATACATATATATATAAATATAAAAATATATATATATATATATATATATATATATATATATATATATATATATATATATATATATATATATATATATATATATATATATAAATATATACACACACACACACACACACACACACACACACACACACACACACACACACACACACACACACACACACATATAGATAGATAGATACATTAGAGAGATATAGATATATACACACATATACACACATCTGTGAGCCTAACAGCTCATAAAAACTATTACTACATAACAATCAAGAAATGATCAAACTCAAATAGTTGAAAATTAATTGATTCACAAAGGATCGGAAAAAAAAAACATAAAAAGCATTGTTTTTGCATGGGGAAGCCCCTTTGCACACCCACACTCCCTGCTACTTGTATATATCAACTCAGAATTAGTGCTACATTGAGGAAATGTCACATCTGATGATCCCTACTGTACCATGATCATATGGTGGAAAAGCCAGCTTGTTCAATCATCTCATTTTCAATTAAATGTACCTACTTTTCCCCTCTTAATGAAAAGCCATGCTGAGAAAACTTTCTGCACCCATGCATCTATATCTATCTATTGATCTATCTATCTATGCAAGAACAGATTGGATGCCCTACACAGTGAGTGTGACAGGTGCATCCTGAGAGGGCAGAAAGGTAGCCATGGAAGTCCCTGAAGTATCCATACTAAGTTCTCTGTTATTTGCATATAAGTCTCTGATTTCCGCATAAAAAACAGAGATCTCTAGTTAATCAAGGTTGTGGATAATTGTAAAATTAGTCTCATCCTTGAATTCCATTCTAGCATGCAATTCTTTATTTTACTGACAGCTGCCTTGCCAAAGCATAACACACACCAGCCATTACACATCATCTTGGTAATAAATGTACAACTATGGCAACTGTTCTTCTGGCCTTTCCAGTTCATTTGTTCTCAGACTGAAGATACTTAATGGCCTGCATTTTCTGTGGAGATCTCAAGGGGTCTTTTGCTTTCTTCATTGTACTCTTCCAGTCCATAAATAACTTATGTCACAGGGCTGCATGACTTGTGTAGTGGTCTGCCTGATTTAAAATACCCTAATATTACACCAATTTCTGTGTATTTAACTTACTGTTGCTTAACAAATTAAAATATGTATTAATCTTTATTAATTTCTTACCTGTCACACAGCTTACTACTCACTCTTGCTCAGTGATCTGCATGTGCTCAAATTGATTAACTCCCACTAATGTGGGTGGTGTTTGCAGCTTTTCTCCTCTCACTTCCCACTTCCAATTCCCAGCTACCCCTAAGCGACAAATCTCCATGATGACTGCTCCCATAAAACTCTATCCCTTAAAGTAACAGCTTTTATAATATACCAAACAACTATAATAGTGCTTGAAACAATACAGCCAGAAGCAATGTTGTACTCACAACTCACAGCCACTCACCTTGTAATGTTCATCGAACACTACCAATATAAGAATAACCAAACCTCCTTTTAAAACAGCCCAATCAAGACCTTCTATTATTTCAGATTAAAGAGTTTCCTTTATTTTCTTCAATCTCTGTTTACAGCCATCATGTTACTCAAACATTCAGCAGTGCACTGTATTACTCCTTTATTTCTGCACTAGTTATACAAGTGAATGCAAGCATCTCCCACTTCTACTGCCTCAACAACAGATATACACAAATTTGTTAGTGTGTTCTAGCCTAGCTCCAACATCCTATCACTCTTTCAATATTGCACAATTCACCTACTTCTTCTCCTGGTTCTATTTTTCCAGCTGCAATGAGCCAATCACTGCCTACACCACATCAGCAGCATCCCAGAAATTTCTTAATGCAACAAGCATCTACAAGCTCAATTAAATCAATGCCTTTCTTTCTCCAAAGTCCCTTGATCTACTTGCCATTGCAGAATGTTCGCTTAAAGAAGACCACCATAACTTAATCCATTTCTTCAAAGACTGTAATTACCAGATTGAGTCCCATCCTGTTTTTTGTATTGGATGTGATTTTATGCTACTTCACAGATCAGTTCTCAACCTGTCAGTAGTAGTGCAAACCAATCTCCACCAATGACTATGAACGTAACTGAATTTTTACTAAACTTCTAACCAAGGTCTACTTTCATCTCTATGTTGCAGTTGCCTATCTACCTTCCCCTGCCACCTAAGCAAAATTGACATCTCTAATGAACAACATCCTGGCCTAAATCTCTCCAGAAAAACACATAATTATTCTTGTGGACTTTAATTTAAATTTCTTAGGTCCACTGCACTTTGTCACCTCAGAGTTCCATGCCAGTCTGAAATTCCTTTAAATGGTGACCATGCTTTCCACACTTCAGTTTAAAACTAACCATCACTCATGTCTTGATTTGATAATTGCTTCCCACCCAAACAATATCTCCTCTACCATAAATCACCCACCCACCTTCATGAACCAGAGCCCTTTAACATTTCACATACAAAAATCTAAAAATAAATTATTCCCCTTTAATTGCCTCTTATAGACCAGAAAACTCCCCCAAAAATAACCCGACTGAAAGCTGATCTTACAACAATAGACTGGTCTCCAATTCTCAACCTCACTGATCCCAACTCTGCTGCCAGCTTATTCTTACAACCTTTACTAGACCTTCAAAACTCATATTTTCCCATAATCATCATCATCATCACCAACTCCTTTTTTCCCATTTTCTACATGGGATTGAGGTCTCATGTTAACTGTTGGCATCTCTCTTGATTCAGTGCCACACTCCTGCATTCTTCAACATTCATGTCTGACTGTCGCAGATCTTTGGTCACACAATCCATCCACCTCTTTTCTGGATGCCCTTGTTTTCTTTTACCATCTTCCTGTCTGTCCCAGATCTTCTTCACCAGATTGTCTTCTGCTTTTCTGCACATGTGCCCGAACCACCATAATCTGTCCTCTTTGATCTTTTCTGCAATTGGAACTACTTTGGCTTCTGCTGTTATGTAGTCATTTCTTTGTCTGTCCCACAATGTGCATCCTACCATTCTTCTCAGGCACTTCATTTCCATCACCTCTAGCTTCCTTATCTGCTATGCCTTTACTGCCCAGATTTATGTACCATACAGTAGCACTGGTCACAGCACTGTGTTGTACACCTTACTTTTCCCAAAATGCCTAGACTATTTTAACCTACCAAGACTAACAGTCTCTCAAAAGAGTTGAAAACTCAAATGCATTTACATTGAAAAGTTTATAAATTCCGGAAAAATGACCCCACTCCTAACTCAAGGAAGAAATACTCTAAGTTGTGAAACATTACTAAGCATGCCACATGCAGGTATAAAGCTATGAATCTCATATCAAAACAACTCACACTCCTTCACTCCACAAAAGTTCTGCTGTGAAATAAATAACATCTCTGATCGAAATCATATGAAAGAGCTCTCCTCTCTTTGCCACATTCTTTGCAGTACAGGAAACCTCTCACCTGCTGATATTCTCAAATAAGTCTCCAATCTTCCTGCACAACAAAACATTACATCCTTTTCCACACAAATTCAACCAAATCTCCCAGAATACCTCCCACCCTACTACTTCTCCAAAATCACAGCCAAATAAATTGCACCTCTACTAGAAGAGATTCTGCTAGACTCTCCCTCTGGTCCTGATCACCTACAACACATCTACATTTTTAGCCTCACAACCAATACTATGCCCTCTATATGGAAAATAGCCTTTGTCAGATCTGCACCAAAAGATCACAAGCCTTCCTCAGTCTCCTAATTCCATCCAGTCTCAGTGCTTCCTACTCTTGATAAAATACTTGAACAATGATTTACACCCAGCTCACCATTTACCTTGACAAATACTACTTACTTTCTCAGAAACAGCATGTGTTTTGGTCAGATAGAAGTATCACTACTTCTCTCTGGGCCCTCACTGATCACATCCTCACTAAACTGGAAGAAGGTAACCTCCATCAGTATGACCTTACCAGGGCCTTTGACTAGGTTGCTCACTCTATTCTATCATTCCCATTACAAGTTATTAGTGTAAGCTCTGAATCTACCCAGTGGTTCAAAGATTTCCTGACCAAGAGAATTTTCACAGTTAAAATTGGACTTGCCTTATCAGATACCGTCTTCACTCTTTCAGGGGTTGCTTAGGGATTGATTCTTGCACAAATACTATTCTCTATTTTTGTAAGTAAGCTGCCTCTTGTGCTGTGTCATTTACAACTCCTCCTTTATGCTGATGACATGGTTATCTATAGGTCCAACCCAATTTCTTTTGGGTGGCGAAAGCCAGGGTTTGGCTAGGCTTATATAGGCCCTAGGGACATTAGCCTAATACCTACCTATGAACTTATGACATCATTCAAAGTCAAATTCAAGATGACCTTCTACAACTAAACAATTAGCTTTGTACTAGAATAACTAATTCTCAGTCCCCTAAAAAACAAGTCCATGTTGTTTATTACAAAACAAAAGACTCATCAAAGCCACTAGCCTGACCATATTGAAGAGTTCGATATAGATATCTTGGCATTTGGTTTGACCAGTCCCTTAAGCTTCCAAGTCTACATTCAGAAAGTCAGATTCCATGTTAACTACCGCTTGTTCTGGGCACAAAAGATATCTTATTTCATCTACCAACCTGCTAGAAAAGCTTCAAACAAACGTGTCCTGATTGTAAGACTAGAATATGGCCTATCCCTATTTGCCATTGCCTTACAAAGAAAACACTACCACCTTATAATCTTCATTCTAATACAATCTGCCATTTCATCACCAGCTCTCTTTGACACGAACATCAATGCAACTCCTTGGAAAAACAAACTGTCTTCCCATTCAAGACAACTCTTGTACTGCAGCTCTTAGTGTTCTACAGTTTCTACTCTCCTCACTGCTAAAGTTTTCCCTCCATTTCTGTATATATTATGGCTGCTCATTTAGCTGGTCCACATTTACCTTGTCTGTAGCACTTGCATTATGCAATATACATTCCTGATCCTACTTTTTTTTAAACCGTTCTGCAAATATGTCTATATATTCTTTACATTTATATTATGTTGTGTCGCTATACTGTATAGTTGTACCATTAATGTCACTTTACTGTTGTTACTATGTATGTAACCTGGTCTGAGCCTACAAATAATTACATTTGATCACTGCCCTATCCCAGTAAACAAAATGAAATAAATAAATGCAGAAGCTACAACTTGAACTAGCACATCTTTACAATAGAATCCACACCAAGGGTAAAGTGCCTCAAACGAGTACCATAGCGAAAATGAAGAAAACAAACCCTGAGGCACACCACTACCAAAAAAGTTGACTTTTCTTCCAAAAAAGATAAACCCCGGGATTCATGAAGCTTGCGCCAGGCGCAGGCATAGCATAGGCGGAATAACGCCAAATATGGCCGTCAAGCGATTCAGGTACGATCCAATACCACGTGCACTACCGGTGTCCGCCAGAACTGCGCAGCCCTCGGCATAGGTATGCTAATCACCCCATGCGCAGTGTCACACCATGCAAATGAAGGCAGATAGTGATTCATGAAGTGTTGCAGGTGTAGTGTAAGCCTACGGAAATGTAAACCAAAAAACACGGTTTACATTTTCCCAAACAGAACATCGGAGTTTTGGAAGCAGACCAGACTCATGTATTACAAAGTTAACATATGCCAATGGCTAAATACACAGCCAATGGCATAAGAAAAGATGCACAACACCTAAAAACAACATTTAATGTCATGTCCACAGTAACGCGCAGTACAACCGCAGGGCATGTGTGCGCAAACTGGAACATAAAGAAAATATATAAAAATGTCATAAAATCGCAATGTAATACAAATCAGGTTTACAACATAATACACAATGGTAGGCATGGAACACCACAACCAAGGTGCAAGGGTTGCTAAGGGCCTGCGACAGTGTTCGGTGTGGTAACTATGAATTAGTAGTCAATGCCATGCAAATGAGGCAGATAATACTGAATTGCAAATGTCCCGCCGGATGAAGGTTGAACCATACGGTGCAGCACTATAATACCGAGGAGTGGCTCAGAGGAGATACATGACATCAGCAGAGGGGTGTGCCACCGTAGCAGCAAGCACATTGAAGCAATGCAAACTGGCCTGGCCATTGCTAAGCAAAGCTGCAGGACAGGGGTGGGGAGGAAGGTATAGAATCCTTTAGTTGAGAGTACACATGGTGCCCAAAAGCGCATGTGTACGGGGATGAAAACGTGCCCGAAACCCAGTAAGCGGATGCACGTGGCGCGAACAATAGCACAAACAGGAAGGTCAGGGGAAGAAAAGAAGAAAATGCCGAAGTAGGGTAATTGGCGTACTAATGAGCAATCAACACCAATCAACTCATGGCAGCCAATCGACGGCAGCTGTCAAGTCTGCTTGCAGAAACCTGAAAAACTGGATAGGGGAGGCATCGGAATGCAAAGAAAGGAGGGGAGGCATTGGATTGCAAAGATAGGAGATCTGTCATAGCAGAGCAAAGCAAACCGACAGTAGACCAGCAATAGCACACATTACACAAGATACGCCAGGTCTAGGAAAGTACAATTGAAAGCAGGCTGCTGGATGCATGCCAGAAAATAGTAGGTGGAACATGCAGAAATGTAAAGGGAAGGTCAAGAGGTAATCCGAGTCAGCCAAATGTAATTCAACACCAAAGGCACCACAATAGTAGTTCCGGTAGTAAAACACATAAGATACCCTGTAGCTGCGATCGTACATACACACCCTATGACATCATCGGTGTTCACAGCACAATAGTATAAAGTGTGAAAGCACCCTACACACACCTATGATTTCCCAAACACTGCACCATAGCTGTAAACACACGGAGAACTTTTAAAATGTACATGTTGGGAGCTGCCATAGCTGTGATTCATCAGCATGTATTAGAGACTGACGGTGTTGTGGAGGATGATGCTGACAACCACCACAGGCCCTGGAGGAGGAGAAGAGTGTTCAGACCAAGGGTAACCTACCAGGGGCTACATGATCTGGAGATAGTAGAGCATTATGGGGTGGACAGGGACATCTTACAGCAAATAGTGGAGCTGTGCCGGCCACGCCTGAGAACCAGAAATAACAGAGGGGAACCCATCCCAGTGGACACGAAGGTATGTGTAAGCATGTGAATACTAGCCACAGGTACCTTTCAAAGGCCAACTGGAGATATAATGGGGATCTCACAGGCATCAGCATCCAGGGTACTACACCAGTTCCTGGATGCCATGTTACCACATGCCAATGAGCATATATACTTCCCCCGAACTCAGGAGGAGTTGGCCAGCAATATGCGTCACTTCCACCATATGGCACACTACCTGGAGGTACTGGGTGTGATAGACTGCACGCACATACAAATCAAGTCACCACCCAGTGAGCATGTTAGGCGCTACATAAACCGCAAGGGATTCCACTCCATCAACTGCCAGGTCATGTGCAATGCCCAGGGCATTATCATGGATGTGTGTGCTGGCAGCCCTGGAAGCTACCATGACTCCCATATCTGGCATGCATCACAGCTGTATCAGGTATCTGTCAGAGGGGATGCTGGCTATGCACTGGAGCCATGGATGATGACTCCCATCAGAAATGCACACACACCCATGCAAGAACGGCATAATGAGGCACACGCACAAACCAGAATCATCATAGAGCGTGTGTTCGGGATGCTGAAATCACGGTTCCGGTACTTGGACACATCTGGTGGTGCCTTGCAGTACTCTCCAGACATATGTGCCCGCATTGTCATAGTATATGCCATGCTACATAATATGATCCTGTGGAAACAGCTGCAGCAGGGAAAAAATAGTGAAGGCCCTCATAGCCCACCGCAGTTGCCAAGGCCATCACAGGCACAGAAGGATTCAGACCATGAACACACTGTGCCAGCCCCAGTAGGCAGATGGAGGCATGCCCAATATGCCTAAGCCTTGGCAAAGAGGGAACGTATAGCACATACTCTGACAGTGTAGGCCCCTACGGACTGACACACCTCTCCACCTGCACACACAGTAAAATGGATGGCACACAAGCACGACCACCTGTAAATTGTAATGTATAGGTGGCCCACTGTGTGAATCCCACATAGGCAGCCCTCAAACATTGTACACACAACAGCTATAGGAACAAGGAATGTCAACACATGAACAGTACATGCGCCTATCACCATATGGTGGTGCTGTGTGTATAGGTTCCCAAGTACAGCGGTAGGTACACGGCCGACTGTCAGAGGCCATACACCAAATGGGGCAAACAGTGTCCACTGTCGCCACAACATCGAGTAACCAACAGTTGCGTAGAGGAGCAGAGGCAATCGTGGGAGCACATGTGTGTAAGCACTGTTCTGCACACACTCAGCACAGAGTCCCTGCTGCGTTAATGAGGGGCTTCACGTAATATAATCATGGATGTTGTGTCAAGGCATGGGGTGTACCCATGACAGGTATTCGTCACCCCAGCATGCTCCACCCATGGTCATTTGAAGGTGTAGCACAGTATCGTGCATGGCTCACTGAGATATACATACCCAATGCCAGAGCACATATAGTAAACATCACATGGACATACCATTAACTGGACTCATCAATATGTAAACTAACTGAGTGCAGTATGGAGTAACAGCCATAGTATACTCCACATACAAAATGACATAACACATGTACAAATCCTAGATGGCCATATGTTAAATGCAGTGACCGTCGTGCATGTTCCCGGTCCCACATCCTGCAAGGGATGTAACTTAATCCTGAAGGCACGAGTAATACATGTCGGATGCAGGTCAGCAGATCATGTTTAGCACACATTACCGGGAATATGCATTGCCCACTGCTGGTAAGCGACGTTTAAATATGACTATATGGATATGCGTGAAACAGGGATAAGCTACACCGAATATCGTGCAGATCACGGTCAATGATGTCCAGAACAGGTGAAACCAGCATTATTCACCCCTGTACTAATAGCGCCTGCTCTGAAGGGTAAAACAACCACTGCCAGGTGTAGAACACGCAATCATGTATAGAATCACCTAACGCTATTGCTAGGCAAGATGTACCTATGGTAGGGTTGCCACCTCTTCAAATGACCAATGTGGGACATACGTCAGATGTCTGCAGGCCGACACATACACCCGGCCAGTACAAAATGCAGAACTTCACTGTTTTGCCTAGATAAAAGCTCATTCTTGTAATGTTTACTTACTTATTCTGTTTCTATAACATATAGGTGGTTCAGATACAGAATAACTGTTTTATGCAACTATTACATAAACTATAGGAAATAAGTATGTTCTAAAATCCCAGGACATTTGCCATGTTCACAAATATTTTGCAGGACACAACTGCCCAAAGAGGGAATGTCCCTCGCAGAGTGGGACAGCTGGTAACCCTAACCTACGGCAGGTGTGTAATGTGACAGGTACAGACACAAACGTGCGGAGTCCAGGAAACAGTATACACCAACAAGTACACAATGAAAGGTGTAGCTTGCCTGTCATTTTCACCATCAGATATATATATATATATATATATATATATATATATATATATATATATGTGTGTGTACACATATATACATATATATAATACAGATAGAAAGGGCGATAGAGTGATATATGTTGATATATACGGAGTCAGCGATATCTGCAAATATATATAATAGGTGAACGACATTCAGAACACCTTGGAGGTACAAATAAATAGGATACCACCAACTATGGAATGTGTAACATACCGACATGCGTAACCACGAGGCTGAAAGACCGAAAGAACACAGTACCGGAACAGTACAACCATGAGTAATAGTATGATGATATGAAGGGACATTTACTTACCACTGCCGGTGTTGCGGTCCGCATAGGTACTGTGTTCAACTGTGTTTGTGAGCGCTGTAGTCTGTGTATGTGTGTGTTGAGGGTGCCGTGTGCATCTCCGTGTGACTGTAATGTGTGTGTGTCCGCATCATGTGTCTGTTAGTGCCAACTCAGAGGTAGATCATTATGGTAGGTGTGGGTATAGCTAGCCGTAGGCATACGGTTACCACCTGTCCCACATTAGGAGGGACAGCCCCTCCCTGGGCAGGTGTGTCCTGACATAAAACATTACAAAGGGCAAATGTCCGGGATTGTAGGACATTAATATGTCCCATATATAATGTAATAGTTACATTAAATAGTTATGCCTGTATGTAAGAAACGTAAATGTTACATGCAATATGATAAGTAGCCAAAGTCCCACAATAGGTATGTATTGAGGATAAAAGTATGTGCTAACCTGTGTACTGACCGTGGCTATGTGTTGGCCTGTAAACACCGCTGTGCATCCCGCAAGTGTCCAACAATGGCCATATGAAAAGGTGGCAACCCATGGCAAAGAGGTTCTGTTACCAACACAACAGCAATGACTGAAAATATCTGGGACAGAAATACATGGGATAGCTGTCAGTTAGACATATCCCTTTACATATCGCTGCAGTTCTGGAGGTATGGAAGTATCAACCTCACCTACATACTATATATAAACCAATTAACAATGGCCCAATGTACAATCCCGTAACATAAGTCTACTAACTGATAGCTCTTTAATTAGGGACGGAGCCCACACACATATATATGGAATATGTAGAAATGCAAGCCCCACAAACCTGTATATGCTACATACACCCAACAACATCCCCCACACTAGAAACTATAGCAATACAGATTGCAATAACAGCACAAACATCCAGTTAGTCAATTACATCTGCAGAACCGTCAACATACCTTGTGAGAGATACAATTAAGGGCACCATGCAAAATTGCAGCCGTTATATAATGGAACAAACGGCGATGTTACAGGTTTTGATTGCAATAGTCCATTATCAGACGTTGGGATGACAGGAACACCCACATGTTGAACCACATATTCTAGTTGTCACACACAATCCACGGGGGACATGAATCCAAAATATAATTGTCTCTATGCATAGCAGTTGCAATTACACATAACAAAACACAATACAGGCCGTCTCCCCGAAGGTAGGGTAAATGGGCAACGCCCAAGTGGAGAATTAAATTATACCCCACTGTTAGAACGTAATTGGCGAATGGAGTAGCTGCACAGCTGATATGCATGTAATTAGTCACTCAGGAACACCAACTGGCGGGAGGAAACCACATGTTACAGGTATCGACGTATATAAGGATGACTTGCTAGACATTCAAACCGTATGCTCATACAAAATACCTGTTTAAGTAGTGTGAGAGAGATAGAGACAAAAGTCCGTAACGATAACAAGGTATGTAGAACACTCTGTATGTAAGTTTATGTATAGCATGTTTTTTATTAATTATTTACTGTATGTATAGCCTGGTTTGCATTAATTAAAAGTGTCCGCAATGCATAAAGTGGGAAAAGGTATTTATGTAGTGATGTCTTGCTGAGCATACTAATGCATGTAGAAACTGTGCGTCCAGCAGTGGGCCACAAGGTACACATCACAGACACCACAAGGGATGCTACATGAGGGCTTTAAACAGAACATTTCCATACAACCCGCCATCAGTGGTAGGGTATGTCCAACAAGTACGTGCCATAGCAGGGGATAGTATATGTTGATATACTGTCACAGTAGGCATGTGTATGGGCATATAATGACAATGACATGTCTAAGGTGGTCCCGCTGTGCAAGTATGCTGTGCATTATGGGATACTATGTGAAATATGTGTAATGTATAGTATTGTAGGTAGATATGTCAGATATTCTACACAGCATAACAGGCATATCATGCATACCAAAGGTATCGTCTATTGGCATGTACAATAACAGGATACATATGGCTTGTAGGCACGGGACATTGCAATAGCATGATAGCTAATCTAAATGGAAGGGCTACCAAGTAGCTATGCACACAGGACATGTAATAGCTTCACAGGTTCATAGTGGGGTACTATGCAGTCTGGCAAGTCTATGTGTAAGCACAACTACAGTGTTCACACCAGTGGCACCTCTCTAGGGTAGTGTCCTGTGAACAGCAGAGCCATGTGTTACCTACACCTCTGCACAGTACAGCCACTGCAGTGATCCCTGGCGTACATGTGTCTCCCAACCACCAAGGGAGGTATCACATGAACAGTGCTACTGAGTGTCCCTGCGTGATGTACATAGGACTCATGTTCCAAAGCATGGTGAGTGACCGGTTTGGGAATGTAACCCACAAGCACATCCCACTCATTGTTGCGTGTGTGCACATATCCATGAGCATGTTGCTCACAGTGGCTTTTGCTTATGTATGTGGAGTATATCCATTAATATTGTTGTGGACATGGACCCTGTCTGTTCAGCAGAGGTCACCCCTGAGTACGTAGTATGCAAATGTGTACAGACGTGGTGTCCATAGTTCAGCCGCATACTTTAACTGTTGGAGTTCAATAAACGTCATGGCGTTTTAATGGTGTGGTATGTAAAGCTGTAGCTGTTGTGTAAGGTACACCCTAAATGGGGTGGTGTACCCTTGAATGTGTGTAGAAGTCTTGAGTTCAGAGGTACAAATGGTGCCTATGTACCAGATACACACCCAGTACAGATAAGTGTGGCCACGTAGAAGGATATCCACGCCACAGTGGCAATACGGTAACCACAGGAGTGGGTGCGACATACGTGTGTACTACAAACATGTACAATGTGACATGTATGTAGGGGACTACCACCTATGTGATAGTCAGTGGGTGAATGGTGTAATGCAAAGGTGATGTTCATACACCTTGTGTCATGCAGCTTGAGGCCATGATATTCATATCAGGTATCTGTCACAGTGACACCTGTTTGGATGGAGGCAGTATCAGCTGGTGGATCAATCATGGCACTTTGTATGCAGGGGGTTGTAAAGCTAGGCAGGGAAAGTCCCTCTGTGCTAGCCTGTACCTTAGGGGAGCATATACTGAACATGATGGGCCCAATGACTAAGGACTCTGGTATGGCAAATGTAAATGAAATGCAGTAGGTACTATGGTATGCTACCCTCATTGTGTGTGTCCTGTCCATGAGCCATGTTGCATAATATCCTGAGACATAGGGTATGATGTGCAGGTGGATGTGTATGTTGTCAATACCAGAATGGAGAACGGTGCTGAAAGGCAATGAGAGGACAATGTAGGATGTGTGGACTCCCGTGCCATCATCAACTACCCTGGTAACTGTATGAAAGGAGTCCACCAGGTGTAGGGGCCATGCTCTGGCCCTAACAAGTCCAACCCAGGTGGCATCAAAGGACCGGAGCCCAACAATTTCTCTGTGAATGATGTCCTTGATGATGTGCCCCATAGCCGTGCAGAACAGTCCAATCAGGTGTGTAGGACTATAGTCCCACTCGTGCATTGTGGTGTCACCTGTGTGGAGTGTGATAAATGTTGCTGTGTGCCATTCAGGGGCCATAATTTCTGATACAAGGCTATTACTGAATATGGTGGCCTAGTGGGGAGACATGTCGTTCAGAGGTTTGTGGACATCACAGCCTGGGACTTTGGAAGGTGACAAGGGGACAGTATCCCAGGACATATAGAGTGCAGGATAGTACTGTGTAGGTGTGACCGCAGGGACACCGCAATGTTCCTGCATGGATTGTGTCCCTGTAGTGAGGGAGAGGGTGTAATGTTAGCATTGAATCCATCAGCCAGCATGTTGCCAACATCACCTGGGTCTGTAATGTTCCTGAGTGACTGTTGTATGTGAGAGCAGATGTGGGTGTTGCCAACAACTACTGACATACTACCATAATGCCTTGTGGTACACCCCGGAAAGTGCCACAGTAATGTTTACGTAGCTAGTCTTGGAGTATGTGATGAGGGATCCCGTGGCCCTACCGAGGCTGACCAGTGAGCTACCCCACCCATGGGATTGTACACCACTGTGCAACAGCCTCCACCTGTTGTTGTACATTATGTCCATGGAATGTGGCCACCAGAGTGGCGTCTGTTATCTGGTGTGTACCATCATGGCTCTGTGTGGAATAGCATGATCCATGCAGTCATGTATGTGCTAATGAAGTGCAATGGGGTATGTTTCAGCATTTGTAAGTGCAGTGTCCATCTGCATGGGTGTCATGACATTAACAACCGCTGTCATAAGACGTCTGTAGTAGGTGTTGTAGTACTCATGTACTGTGTATGCTGTGAAGGGTGTGGTGCCGGGATGTGGCTAACAAGGTTGATTAGCATATGTTTGGAATCCACCAATGAGGGGATAACCCCAGGTGTGGAACACCAGTCACATGTTGTAGTGTTCATGTCAAGGTTAATGTTGGTCTTGGAGGTGGTGTGTATGGGTTGATCCAGCCAAGTGGAGGTTATGACTCATGGATGTGTCGGTACATGAGTGGCTATACCAGTTAAGTGTGGGGTAGTGTCAGTCACACATCAGTAGTAGCTGTCTGAGCCCTACTGTCCAGTACACCAACAAATGAGGTCTGGTAACCATGGGGTATGTTGTTGAATCTGTAGCTTGTTACAATGTGTATAGCGGTTCCGGACACAGTTAGTTGCACATGGAGCACCTCTGATGCATTGTGCTAAGTAACTAGCCAGGATGTGTGTACAACATAGTGGGATATGGGAACACCTCAGCTGTGGTTGTGCCGGTCCAGGTACGTGCCTGAAAGGTATGGTCTGTCTATAACCTGCCATTGCAGGTGTGCTCTGCAGAGCCTAGAGGCAGGTCCCAGTCACTGCAGAGATATTGGAGTGGTGCATTATAAGGTGTGCCTTGCTTGTGTGCATCACAGAGGAAGATGCAAGCAATGTGTCACATGACCCCATGTCCTGCTTGCCAGTTCCCGTTCTGCCGGTGACTGTTATTGGAAACTGTGCAAGACAGGCAGTATAGAAGCAGCAAGAGCCTTACACGTGATCTGTACTCCCAGGGCTGACAGGTGCAGGTCATCTGTGCCAAAGCATTGTGTTTGACCAGGTCAGTGAAAGCGTACAGATACCAGATGCCTGTGGAATGACAGCAGAAGCATAGGCAACTGTTGAAGTGACACAGTCAGTTGTTGTACAGTGGTATTGGGTCCGGATGAATGCATAATGCTCCCCAGGGCTAGGCCCACATCTTCAGGGCTACAACACTGGTGAGCTATTGCATGTCCCTGCACACATAGTCTGTGAAGTGGCATCTCAGGGCAGTCACACTAACTTGGAGAATGACAGTCACATCATACCTGGTGAGGTGTGGCATGGGTGCATAGGTTATGTTGCAGAACCAATTACCCGACAGCAAGATGTAAGTGACTATCACCTTGTGTAGCCTGCTGTGTGGAGCTGCAGTGTGACCGCCTACAGACTCACCTATGACTGGTGTGTTGCGTATGTTATAACACCCTATTGGCTGTATGTGATGGGCACACATGAGTCTGTGGGCTATAAGTTGGTGATGTTGTGTTCAGTGATGGGGGCTGCCTCTGGTGCCAACACAGAGTATGGAGAGGTACTGCACAAGTTGTCCTCGTATGTGTGGCCTGTGGTGGAGATCATGTGAGACTATGTGATGAGTGGGGTGAGTTGCGAATGTGACACATCCCCACATGACTGTCAGGTGCATCCAAGGTTGGTGAAAGCATTACCCCCAGCAGGGCTGCATAAGTGCATCCCCCACAGGCTGTAGTGTCGTATGTTGGGAGGTGAGCATTGAATGTGTACATGAGACAATTGCTCTATTGCCACATGTACGACATATCCATCATATAGACAGGTAATAGCACTGCTACGTGACAGTTGGACATGCCTGTATATACAACCATGTCTCACAGGATATGTGTGTTACGTGTGTACAACAGCTGTTGTACCATAAGCAAGCTGGAAATTTTAGGACAGCTAGTGTACCAGTGGGAAATGGTGTGGAATGGGTGCTATATTAATCAGTAGCTCATGACATGCTCAAGTTCTGAACAAGTGCCTAGCATGACCATACAATACAGATAGGGTGTTGGATAATATCAATCCGCAAGTGGTGACGACAGTCATAATGGGTGGCACCGCACTATAACCCTGCTGAGTATGGTGTGCATGTCCATGAACCATTATCACTGTAGATGTTAGCAGTACAGATGTACAAGACAGTACGGATGTTTGATTACAAATACATTTGTATGTCACCGGAGTGTTCTACCAGTGGCCCATTGACAGACTCACAACTACAAAAGGTGCCAGAGTAACATGTGCATATCGCACCAGTGCCAGCTACAGTAGAACAGGGTTAACGTGTTGTACTCCACCCTCATTGTAGCCCATACCACACAGACAAATGTTAGGCATCTGTGTATGTAAGGATGTGAATGGCCATGACCTGTGAGGAATAGCTGTGTCAGTGTTGTGAACAACATACAGAATGGGCTGTGTGGGTGAGGTGTGTGACATATGTGCACATTCTGATGGATGATATCAGCATTGTCACTGCTAGGTGAACATCCCTGTACCCATTAACTACCACCTAGGCTGTGGTCAACATTATGGACACTGTGTAAGGGATGGTGCTGTGCAGTACACCTCCCTGCCTTGGTGACGTCTCCAGGCCCCTTGGGTAGTCATACAAGGTACCCATGTCATGACAGGGTGCCATCCATGAGCATGGAGATCATAGGTCAGGCATATACAGCACTGGGGTGACCAATATTGGATCACATATCACCTTTGAGGGGTAATGGCCATGCGTGGATGGGCGATACCAGCCTTCACAATCCTCACCTCCACTACGCAGCATGCTGTCTACCTTGCATAAAGACATTTGCTACACCATGATGATGGACATGCTACATGTCCAACTCCTGATCTGTAAGACATACGTCATGGACAGCCACCGTCCAAATACTAGGATCGTCACATGCTGAACAGATCCCTGTGCCATACATGTGACATACTCCTGCCAAACCATGCAACCCTGTCCATCAAAGCTGCACATGTCATCCCAGTCATACATGGTGTGATGGCCGCATGGTAGATGTAGTATCAACTGTCCGGATCAGTAATGCGGCACTGATGCACCTTGTGGTGGCATACTGGCTGTCTGCTACAGCTGGGAAACCTTGCCTGTACATGCTATGGTAGATTACCATCCCTGAGAATGACGTCCGACTAGCCATTGTCCCATGTCTATCACATGTGCAACAGAGGTGATCCGTGGCAGGATGTTGAACAGCTGTACAGTGCTGCGTAGATGTATATGGCAAAACACATACATGTACAGGTGTCCATGCGTATGTGTGCATTGTCACTGCTCAAGTCCATTAAGGCTGTGTCTGTGTTGATATGTAACATATACACAGCATCAAGGTCAACAGCAGTACCGTGGACACATCCAGGCATGTGCAGATAGGTAAGAACACCAGTGCAGGCAAATAGACATGCCCACATCAAGACAGCATTCACATGGAGTATGAACACTGTAATGAGGTGACGCACATATGTGGTGATGATATCCAATGCATAATGGGTGTTACATGTGTGTGACACAAACATGTCAGTCATGTCAGTGTCATGATGATTTGCAAAGATTACTGTGCAGATGTACTAGATGTCATAGAAATGTATGTGCAGCAGTATCTCTGTACATCTCTGAAACTGTGACCTGTCACCATCATTATGTCTTACAGATAATGCCTCGTACATGCCTTCCAGCGTACAGCCGCCAGGAGGATGATGTCCTCATCCCGTACCTCCATAAGAACTGAGGTGTTGTTCAGCCATGTGCCACAGCATGCCCAGCAGCGGGAAGACCTGTGGCAGGATCTACGCAGGGGGGTGAACGATGTGAGTGGCCATAACTGCACCTACCAGCAGGTGCGCAGACACTGCATGGACTTGATACGACATGCAAAACAGCATGCCACTGCAATCACCAGGGAACAAGGTGGAACAGGTGGTGGGCCACCAACCCAGCCCCCACTCACACACACCAAGGAGCTACTGGCCAGTCTGGGGACACCCTCAAAACAGCATCCACACACACTAGCTGCCATCGTGGAGGTGGGTGTCTCCCAACCAATGAGCCTGGAGTTGCCTGGTAAGTCAGTACTGCACATATGGCTATTATATCCCATTTAGTTGCATGTGTCACTGTACATTATATAAAGTAACAACATATGCAAGGTATGTGGACACACATGCTGCATACTACAGTATGCTACCCTGTGTATGCACACATGTACATACTATATACTATTATACAGGCGAATGTGTTAACATGCACAGTGCACCCTGTGGCTGTCACACAGTCAGGGATAATGTTCATACTGCTGTGTCACCCCTATACAGGTACCTGTGGCGTGCCGCACAGACATGAGTCCATTGCAGGTGAGACTGTCATCAGTATCAGGCATGTTAAAGCATAGATCTATTTGCCATGTCGCCAGTTAACAGTTGCACACTTGATGATTGTTCCAGTCATGATATACAGGTCGCATCACCCATCATTCACACAGGCCACCCATGTGCAATATATACAAATGAAATGGTACACCGACTTGAAACCACAGTAGTTGTCATTGCTACATGTGTGGTCAGCTGTGCATACAACAGTGGAGGTGTTCTACAATGGAGGCATATGTAGTATGCAGTGGAACAACATGTGTGGTACGCAAACAGTACCACACAGTGAGCTGTGATATGGGCAGCCCACAGGCATCACCATTGTGTTATATGCCCCTGCATTGGGTGCACACATTGTGATGTGCCATCTGACATGTCCCAGACACATTGTGTTCTGGCTGCAATATTGTCACACTATCCCATGATCCATACCCCACATACCAAACATACAACCCGTTGTCTGCATAGCCCTGTGGATGGTGACATATCTGACATCTATAGGTGTATGTCATATGGGACAACACAGACATGTGAGATGGCCATCACACACATTTGGTCAACACATGTGCACACATGGCCATGGGGGATGGCCAGAGACACATAGCCACACAGTGGATGTGATGTGTACACACCCTGTTGCACATTGTCCACACATGGTCCAATTATAGCCTTAGTTGACTGATTATACAGTTGATGTGGTACACTGGACATCCGAAAAGCCTGTGTACAGCTAGTGGAGGTGTCACTGACGTCTACCATATAAGATCTGTTGAACATCATGACTGTGTCATAGCATGACAGTAGTCACCTGTACAGCTTCCACAGACATTGACACTACATCAGGCCACAGATACTGTACATTTCCCTTGCTGCTGTAGGACATCACCGTTAGCTGTGCACCTCGTGTGTGTAGTACATCAATGTCATGTGGGAAATGGTGAATTGACATGTCCACTATGTGTGGACATGGTTGTCAGGCAGCTAAGACCCTGTAGCTGTTGTGCAGGGGTATCATCTGTAGGTCCTCCACTGACCTGTCACTTGACACAGCATGGTTTGGTGTGTATACACCTCAGCATCGTGGGTCACAATCTACAGTTATGTCATGGGTATGCATGCAGTTATGGCTGTGCAATTTGTACATATTATGCATTGTACAGTAATATAGATGCCTCATGATGCCATGCAATGGCACAGTGTCTGTACTTCACACTGTATAGCAATGTAGATGGCTCACACTACCCTTCCATGCTCATGCACATTTGCTAAACATGATTCTATCTGTAGGGCATACAGGCAACACCGCAATGTGATGCCCATTACGATGCTGTACATGTGTCAGGACACCACTGTGTCAGACATGTATGCATGTTAATGCACACGTCAGCAGATTACATGTCAAGGTCACATCAGCCATGTGTACTGTTATCCTGTTGTGGTCCACATGGTGTATCATGGGGATGCATGCATACTACCATGATTGTGTGAACTGCATGGCTACTGATATGACACCTGCTTGCTGTAGTGTGCACCCCAGGGAGGTATGCTTACTAACACTATTAATGTCTGAGCTGCATGCTCTCTGCCGTATCACAGGCATGCTGCATGCCATCTGTCAAATCACATGCATGGTGTGTGTGTGTGTGTGTGTGTGTGTGTGTGTGTGTGTGTGTGTGTGTGTGTGTGTGTGTGTGTGTGTGTGTCTGTGTGTGTGTGTCTGTGTGTGTGTGTGTGTGTCTGTGTGTGTGTGTGTCTGTGTGTCTATTGTAATTTAGAGTCTTTCTTTGCATTCACAGGTGATGTAGGTGCGTTACCCTCCTGCGGTCCATCTGATGTTAGTGTCCCCACAGATACTAGCAGTGATGAACATATGCATGAGGTACAGGCAGGGTTGTCAGGGGCTAAATCTGTGCCAATGGTTGCCATCCCAGCTATGTCCCCCTCTTCCCCACACACAGTTCTGCTGCCAACACATACCACATCACCAGTGGCCATAGAGGAAGGACAGTCAGCGTCTGTTAGCGTGGAACAGAAACATGTGGTGGCTACAGAAGGTGTGTCTACACACCATGGTGTCAGTGTAATGACTGCAGATGTTCCACACAGGCATGTGGCCGGTGCTGCTCATAGGAGGACCTCTGGCAGACATGCACCTGCAGGACAGAGCGCAGCAGCTGGTATCACCAGACGCATGTTCCAGACTGTAATGGCAGCACAGGCACATGCTGAATGGCAGAACAGAGAAGGGCAGAGGCTGCAGAGGGCTGCTATCCGTACCCTAAATGACAACATCCAGGCATTGGCAAATGCTCAACAGCAGATTGCTGATGGTCTGGAGAAGCGATTGGGTGACATGCACCAACAGCGTAGTCCAGGGAACCCAACACTTACTAAACAACATGTAACCAAAACTGTTCCCAGGACAAAACCACGATACAATATAGTACATAATTGTCTTCTTTATTATAACACAATAAAATGGTTGAGCGCTTTCATCTACCCAACGTAGATTTCATCAGAACACTTGCACATTCAAAACCTACCCATTATATACTTTAAAATACCCGCCTTTTGCACCACCTGATCAATTAACTGTCATTGAAATTTAAAAACATAGAACAACAATACATAAAATCAATATGGTCATGACACCACTAAATAATATGATTAAAACTGTCTCATATACCAAGACAAGATCATATTTAGCTGAAATTATTTTTGTGTGTATATAATACATAACACATAAAACCAAAAACAAAGGACAAAAACATTGCATGTTGACAGTGTATAATATATGTTAATACTAAAAATACATAAAATATTTCATTATAATATATATTTAGGCAACCTTGTATATTACTTAAAAAATATATTTATTTAAATAAATAACTAAAGAAGAAATTTATGTACATCCTATAGATATTTAATTTCTAATAAGGGGTTTAGTAGGGATATATTCATTAATACCAGGGGGACAGGCTGCATTAAGTCTAATTTGCCATTTAATTTCTTTTTCCCCCAGTATGGCTTTGATGTTACCTCCCCTTGGATTAATATTAACCACTTCTAAAATAGCAAATTTGAAGGAATCGCAGTCTGCACTACTAGCTAAATGTCTGTAAAGGGCATTATTCATATCTTTCTTTTTTATACAATACAGATGGTCATAGATTCTATTACATAATCTTCTGTCAGTTTTTCCAACATAAAAACTAGGACAGGAAGTGCACTTCCCCAAATATACAACATGTTGGGACTGACAATTTCCTTTACTTCCCCTATATGTTGTCCAAATTGTAATATACATGCCCTTTGATATTGTTCCCCTGTTTTATTACATCTGTTTGCATTGGGTGTTAAAAATCCCTTTCCTAGGACTGGTGGATATTTATTACCACATTCTCTTGTAACATATTCTGTGACGTCCTTTATCATGTGTTCTGGGTAACCTCTTTGTCTAAATAGATTACCAATAAATGCCATCTCAGTAATCATATCTTCCTTAATAGATGTCATCCTGGCCGCCCTTATACACTGCCCTTTTAAAATACTACGTTTCTGTGTATAGGGATGATTACTAGAGAATTCCAGATAGGCATTACAAAAGGTATCTTTCCTGGTAATCTTGGACTGGAAGGTAGTCCCGTCACTGAATATGTAGATGTCAATAATTAATCCCTGTCCTACTGATGTTATAGGTAAATTGTAAATATTTATTTGGACAACATATAGGGGAAGTTAAAAAGATTATAGACAGTAACTGGAATATACTTACTAGTGATGAAGGAATGTGTGAGAAATTAGGTGAGAGACCCACCTATGCTTATAAAACAGGGATGAATTTTAAAAAAATGATTGATGTTAGGTCCAACTACAGAGAACATGTTGGGAAGAATGATATGAAAGGGACTAAGCAATGTGGACATTGCCATCAATGTTCGTCCATATTACTGATGGAGAGCATTAGTTTAGAGAATAACATAAAAAGTAGAATATCTTTCTGTAAAGGAAATTGTCAGTCCCAACATGTTGTATATTTGGGGAAGTGCACTTCCTGTCCTAGTTTTTATGTTGGAAAAACTGACAGAAGATTACGTAATAGAATCTATGACCATCTGTATTGTATAAAAAAGAAAGATATGAATAATGCCCTTTACAGACATTTAGCTAGTAGTGCAGGCTGTGATTCCTTCAAATTTGCTATTTTAGAAGTGGTTAATATTAATCCAAGGGGAGGTAACATCAAAGCCATACTGGGGGAAAAAGAAATTAAATGGCAAATTAGACTTAATGCAGCCTGTCCCCCTGGTATTAATGAATATGTCCCTACTAAACCCCTTATTAGAAATTAAATATCTATAGGATGTACATAAATTTCTTCTTTAGTTATTTATTTAAATAAATATATTTTTTAAGTAATATACAAGGTTGCCTAAATATATATTATAATGAAATATTTTATGTATTTTTAGTATTAACATATATTATACACTGTCAACATGCAATGTTTTTGTCTTTTGTTTTTGGTTTTATGTGTTATGTATTATATACACACAAAAATAATTTCAGCTAAATATGATCTTGTCTTGGTATATGAGACAGTTTTAATCATATTATTTAGTGGTGTCATGACCATATTGATTTTATGTATTGTTGTTCTATGTTTTAAAATTTCAATGATAGTTAATTGATCAGGTGGTGCAAAAGGCGGGTATTTTAAAGTATATAATGGGTAGGTTTTGAATGTGCAAGTCTTCTGATGAAATCTACGTTGGGTAGATGAAAGCGCTCAATCATTTTATTGTGTTATAATAAAGAAGACAATTGTGTACTATATTGGATCGTGGTTTTGTCCTGGGAACAGTTTTGGTTACGTGTTGTTTAGTGATTGGGTGACATGGTCGGAATCCTTGACCGTGGCATGGCAATCCACGAGCGTGAGCTGTCTGTGCTGGAACATCTGGTAGGAGTGAGGCATAGGCCACGTGGACGTAGGCCAGCTACACCACCTAGTGCAGGTCAACGTGAGTGTGCCACCTCACATGCCCGCTCCCATAGTGCTGGTAGCAGTAGTAGTGCAGCTGGTGCTGCGCTGTCCACACCAGGACACAGCAGGCCACGTAGACATGGCCCTGGATGTTCCTAGCGGGGACACGGTTCCAGTGGACATGTGGCATTGGACAGTAGCCAAGCTGTACCTCCGCCTGGTAGTGCCCATGCAACCCCTGACAGGCACAGGTCACGTGGCCGTGGCCGGACACAGTGAGCTGTACAACCTGGTCTGTACAATCTGGAGCTGTCAATAATACCCCGTGTAGGCCTCACAAAAGGCAGAACTGAGTGCACACATACACGCACACAGCAAAGACATCTGTAGGGCACTACAACACCCACATGCATACTGAACGGACATGTCCAATCATATCACTGGCCCTTACCCACACACAAGATGTCATCCATTGGTGCAGCCTATGCCCCTGGCAAACATTATCACCCTGTGCATATGACGAAGCCTGTGCCACATCCCTGTCATCCACACCATTGGTGCAGGGACATGCTCAAATGGTCTGATGCACAGGGTGAACAAAATAGTGAGAAGTGTATATTACATTAGTTGTGTAAGAATAGTGTGAGAAGTGTATATTACATTAGTTGTGTGTGAATAGTGAGAGACGTGTATATTACATTAGTTGTGTACTGTTGACACGCACCAGACATAACATGTAGTACAGGTTTAGCATGCATTGTTATATGTTCACAGTATGTGTGTCAGTTAACAGCATGTTGGTAATGACGCCCTGGTTCCCTCTTTATGGTCTACTTGCATGTGCCTACAGGTAGCACTGTTTGCAGTCTCCCATGTGTGACTGTGGAGTACTCACAGGCACATATGGCAATATCAGCATGCTATACGTAGCCTTAGCCTGACTGTCGGAAAGTCTAACATAACACAGATGTCCACACATATACTGATCCAGAAGCATGTGGGCAGTTTAATAGGCTACAGTGGCTAGAGATGTGACATCCATACCAGGTCACATCACAGGTATGTTGACATGGTGCAGGGGTTGTACACAGCGGTCTGGCCAATGATAATGTTAGAGGCCACTTGATAGCATGAGGCCTCACTGTGTAGCAGTAATACCTTGTCACATTACAGGAACATGTTCACACTCACCGGATCAACAACAGTATAATGCACACCCCATAGTGTTGAGGTGAGGACCCTTGCCTATGTGGTCATCACCATCACAGTACTGTGAACCCACGTGACACAGAGAAAGAACATGCACAGGTAGCCAGTGCAGCTGAGACCAATGGCATCAACAGGGTAGTGGACTGCATCACCATGAGGGATTAGGGATCCTGTGTGTTCTGTATGGTAGCACACACCCTCACTCCATGCCCCAGACAGCCATACTACATACACACACACACACTGTGGAGACCACAAATGTCATACACATATGGATAGCTGATGTGTGTGATACACACACCACACCAGCCTACGTCATGCTTTCCACACTGCAGTATGTACAGATCTCTACAACAGTGTACAGGGGTGTGTAACAATTGGGATGTATTCTCCACCATATGTGGCATATATGGTCACACAAGCAAACACACATGGCAGTACTGTGAATGATACATCTGTTATATGATGATACGTCTGACAGACATGCAGCAGTATTGGCCGCATTATTTGTACCAATGCTACCTTCAGCAATTGTGCTGCTATATGCACACAGGAGGATGTAAGTGTTACAGGTGTCAAGTGACATACTGTCGGTGACACCTGACCACTGTGTAGGTTTTATGTCTCCACCATCAAGTAACGGTAACATAGCGTACTGTTTGCGCATGTAATGGTAGGATGGCGTGTGACACACCTGTGAGCCGTCCCTGGCAAACATCCATCTACACAGGTGGATCACCACTTTATGTACACACATCCATCCATACCTGCTGTACATCCTACCGTACTGTCAGTATGTCACCATATACAGGTGTCGATGATGGGGCTGCATTGCAACTGCATGTTGTAGTTAGGCACAGATTAGTTACTTACATCAGCTACTGCACATGCATGGTAGCTGCATGCACACTACAGATTATACATGTGTGTTGGTCCTACATGCCTGTCATGTAGCCATGTTTGTATGCATTGCAATTGGTGGACATGTGTGTTGACATACATAACACATGGACTGTTGTATGATATGATGGGTGTCATGGGTAACTAGTACAGAGGGAATGTGTCCTCGGTCAACATTGCTGCCTTATGTACTGTTAGCATTCAACAGCCATGGACCCACCTTCCATTTGCATGCGTATGATTGCTGTAGCCACTTGTCTGCACAGAAGACAACAAAAGCTATGCTATGTACATATGTGTCATGTGTGTGGTCCATGCACATATCCACTACAATTACATGTATGACATAGCCTAACATGTGTGTTCGTTGGTGTACAGCGACAGTCATCTGTCACAGCTGTGTAAGACCCAGGGCCCCTTGTATGTGTAGAGCTGACCTGGTTATGCAAAGTGGTATCATTGCAATGCAAAACACATGATGGAACCCTGTCAGTACATGTGTAGTCTGCACAGTTGCTGTATACCTATGTACAGTGCACTGGTCATGAGTCACACGGTGTTGTGTGAATGTATAGCTGTGTATTGCTGGTCCAATGACATGGTGATGTCGGAGGGCTACATTGTAGATTGTGGTGTGTACCTCTGTGATATGCACCTGAGACATCTGTGATAGCTCCTGAGTGTGTACTGGTCAATACATGTGAGTGGCCTTCATGTACATGGGGACAGTAATACCATACTGTGTCCTTCCGTGTTTAGAATCCATGTGCATGCAAGACGGCCCTTTGCAACTGCTAAGTGTGTGAGCGTGCCCAGTACGCTGTTGTGTAGATGGACACACAGTACATTCCAAACTGTGCCCTTCCGTGTTTAGAATCCATGTGCATGCATGCAAGACAGCCTTTGCAACTGCTAAGTGTTTGAGCATGCCCAGTACGCCGTTGTGTAGATGGGCACACAGTACTTTCCAAACAGACGTGTGATACTAAGTGTGTAGGCATGGCCATTGACATCCTGTATAGCGATGGTGGTCATCCAGGCAACAGGTGTCCATTTTCAATGTCACAATGGATGCCTACATTGAACACACTGGTTGCTGTCTTGAAGGGTGTACTGTCTGTGGTGCGTCCCATATCTAAGTAGTGTTGTAGTGCTCCGTAGATATTTGGTTGCCCCAATCTCACCAATGCCATGTGTTTGTCTACGTCTACCTTGGGACAGTAATATGCTTTCAGACTGCTCACTCTCTATACATTCCCTATCGGTGTCCTTGCCTTTGTGGATGATGTCACCCACCTAGAAGTATTCCTCTGGTAGCACGTTCTGTAAATGCGTCATGCTGTAGTGTGTTAGGGTAGTTAGGTGTATGTTCGACTCCCAGCCCTGCCAAGTGTTTGTGTGTGTGTGTGTGTGTGTGTGTGTGTGTGTGTGTGTGTGTGTGTGTGTGTGTGTTTGCGTGCATGCTCCCATCCGCCTGGTGACTCAGTCTTGCTTTTAGACGCCGCACACCACAGCAGTTTGCTACCGATGTCTTTGCCTTTGCAGATGATGTCACCCACCTAGAAGTATGCCTCTGGGAGTGCTGTGTTCAGTAATCTCGGTAGCACGTTCTGTAAATGCGTCATGCTGTAGTGTGTTAGGGTAGTTAGGTGTATGTTCGACTCCCAGCCCTGCCAAGTGTGTCTGTGTGTGTGTGTGTGTGTGTGTGTGTGTGTGTGTGTGTGTGTGTGTGTGTGTGTGTGTGTGTGTGTGTGTGTGTGTGTGTGTTTGCGCGCATGCTCCCATCCGCCTGGGGACTCAGTCTTGCTTTTAGACGCCGCACACCACAGCAGTTTGCTACCGACGTCTTTGCCTTTGCGGATGATGTCACCCACCTAGAAGTATGCCTCTGGGAGTGCTGTATTCAGTAATCTCAGTAGCGCGTTCTGTAAATGCGTCATGCTGTAGTGTGTTAGGGTAGTTAGGTGTATGTTCGACTCCCAGCCCTGCCAAGTATGTGTGTGTGTGTGTGTGTGTGTGTGTGTGTGTGTGTGTGTGTGTGTTTGAGCGCATGCTCCCATCTGCCTGGGGACTCAGTCTTGCTTTTAGACGCTGCACACCACAGCAGTTTGCTACCGATGTCTTTGCCTTTGCAGATGATGTCACCCACCTAGAAGTATGCCTCTGGGAGTGCTGTGTTCAGTAATCTCGGTAGCGCATTCTGTAAATGCATCATGCTGTAGTGTGTTAGGGTAGTTAGGTGTATGTTCGACTCCCAGCCCTGCCAAGTGTGTGTGTGTGTGTGTGTGTGTGTGTGTGTGTGTGTGTGTGTGTGTGTGTGTGTGTGTGTTTCCAGCTGCATGACAACAGTACATTGCTTTGACAGTATTCACTCTCCATAACATCTGTGCGGTGTCTTTGCCTTTGATGCTGCTGTCTGCAGGCTAGACGAGTGCCTGTGTGAATCATTTGATCCACTGATCACGGTAGCGCATTTTGTAACTGTGTAATGCTGTTGTGTGGTACAATGCTTACGTTTATGTTCTGCTCCCAACCCTGCCACGTGTGTGTGTGTGTGTGTGTGTGTGTGTGTGTGTGTGTGTGTGTGTGTGTGTGTGTGTGTGTGTGTGTGTGTATGCATCTATCTACATATATATGTGTATATATATATATATATATATATATATATATATATATAGAGAGAGAGAGAGAGAGATATGTATGTATATAGCTATGGTATCATCGAAAAACTCATCAGCTTAAATGTAAACCCATACATCACAAGATGGGTTGCAAACTGGCTAAGTGACAGAACCCACAGGGTCAGAGTTGCTGGCGCCATGTCAGACACAAAGCCTGTCACAAGTGGTGTCCCACAGGGCTCAGTCCTGGGACCACTCTTGTTCGGCATCTGCTTTTCTGAAGTACAAGCAAACACAGGAGGGTTATGGCTGACAAAGTTTGCAGATGACTGCAGACTGGGCGCCATAGTCGAAAACACATCTGACACAGATATCCTTCAGAAGGGCCTCACAGAAATGGATATCTGGTGCCAGAGCCATGGCCTAAAGTTAAACGCCAAGAAATGCATAGTCATACCCTTCGGGAAAAACAAGGTTACCCCTAGCTACCATATAGGTGGCAATCCACTGAGCACAGAAGAAGTCATCAAGGATCTGGGGACCCAGGTTGACAGTAACCTTTCATTTGACACTCATGTTGCCAAAGTAGTTAGGAAAACCTTCTACATTGCCCACCTGACAATGAAGGGATTCACATCTAGATCTAGGGAGGTCATAGTCCCCCTGTATTCATCACTCATTAGACCTATGATTGAGTACAATGCCCCATTCAGAATGTATCTGACCCGACACCTGCAGCAGCTGGAAAGGCCCCAAAAGTTCCTCACCAAAAGGATAAAGGGTCTCAAAAATATGTCTTATGCTGCCAAACTGAAAGAACTCCAGCTCTATTCAGTCGCATACCGCTTGCTCAGAGGTGACCTGTGCCTGACATATAAGGCCATGTCAAACCCAGATTTGATGAATATGCTTCACCTCAAAAAATCTAGATCCCGCAGAACCACAAGGGCGGGAGACTTAAACCTTGACACGGTTATTAATAGAACGTGCTGGAGGGACAGATTCATCACCCAGAGACTCCCTATGCTGTGGAACAAAATCCCGGTACATGTGAGGCAGAGCACCTCACTGGCCTTGTTCAAGAGGAATCTTGACCAATGGATGGGAGATCGCAGATATACCCCAGGGATTACTTCAGTGTCACTGCTTGACAGAGGCACAGCAAAATAATAAGCATAGTTTTCTTTAAACTAAAGGGGTGGCGAAAGCCACATAACTATGGGCTAGGCTTATAAATGCCCTTGGGCAGATAGCCTAGTATGAACCTATGAACCTATGAACCTATATATATATATATATATATATATATATATATATATATAGTATATTGTATATAGATATGTATGTTGGGATTATCACTCTTGACTGTGCTGCATTGTTTGTACGTGAACACCTTGGATGTATGTACATCTGCTATGGCTCTGTGATAGTGCACATACTGTGTGCTGTAGTGATCATGGGTTATACATGTGTAGTGACTGGTTATTGTGTTGCTCGGTATTACATGGGCATTGGAAACAATGTTAGTGCAGCATCTTTGAGTGGTCGTATGCAGATCTCAGAAACAGTCAGCGGTGGTTATTACATTGGAGTGTGAATATGGCTCATATCCATCTGTAGTAACTGTCAAGTCTATGCACCCCAGGTTAACATTACAGACACACATTTATCCACAGGTTGTGGTACAGATCCCAGGACTGTATGTGTAGACATTGACAAGTGCAGGACTGGGTTGTGTTGGATGCATGGAGGGGTGTCCATGGCCAGTAATGGGGATCTCTACAGCCTGGCAGGTATGGTCTGTGACTGTCCTACAACCTCCTGTACATGGCTGACACATGCTGTACCTGTGTATATGCAGACACACACACTTACCACAAACAGCTACGGCTATCACATACACACACCCATTGCACCACCATTGGGCCATGCAATAACCATTGTCCCTCACACACACACACACACACACACACACACACACCTACGTGTACATTGGATGGCTCTATGACAGCTCTGGACATGTTAACACCACACCCTGTGCATATGATGTCACCTGTGCCACCACCTGTGATGTGTAACATTGATGCAGGATCTGACTAACCTGGTGCTGCTGCACACAGTGGCTTTATTCCACTGTATTGATGTTAGCATGCTGTTAACACACAGTGTGTTACTTCCAGGTGTACTTCAGCAGGCATGATGCATTGCAGCTATGACCATCACTGTAGCATAGTTTACAGCACTGTTACCTCTGATGATGTAGTCTCCATCCATGTGCCATTTCACTTATGTGTGTAGTATTGGCAGCATATGTCTGTGTGTGCAGTATGTGTGTGATGTGTGTAGTACACATGTATACCTGCTTACAAATGCATACATGACATTACACGGGCTTCACCATTCGTACACTAGCTTACTCGTTCTTCCACATGCGCACACGGGCTAACACGCACGCACACATACTTACTCGGGCATACTGGCGTGCACGGGCGCAGACACACTGTGGGCAGGTTTGCAGGTCACATCGGTGGTATCCATGGGGTACGCCGTCAGTCTCCTGACATTCCCTGGGATAGCTCATGACATGCCTCTTCCACTGAGTACTGACAGCACACATATGACAATGCTCCAGTGAGGTTACAGTGTTTTGTACATACACACTCCTGTTGTCACCTATCTTCTACTCTAATAGTCCCCTTAACCTACACTACACTGTAGAGGCTTGGCCCATATGGCATGACATGTTGTGATTCACTATCCTCAGCCTCACTTGCCTCACATTGCCTACAAATGCTTCGTTACATCTCTAACAGAGCGCTTCCACACATAGGTACCAGTACGCAGTAGCCATGTTGTCTCCGGCTTGCCATTATCTGTATGGCATACTAACATCTAACTAAACCTACATTTTGTATGTATATTATCCATATGTCTTGTGTTGAAGCGCAGCGCGTTCTCGTGGGGCTGCGCTACGCTTCCACACCAGGGATCGGGGGAGGACAACTACTGGTTCATTGATATCCAATGGACAAAGCCGCCACTGGCCTTGGACTTGGACATTGGCATGCTTCTTCGACTGTATTCATACTGTATTTGCAGCTGTCATTGCTCCATTTAGCAATGTGCAAAACATTAGTTGCATAACATTCGGGTACATTTCTGCACATAACTCTGCTCTTGCACGGACAGCTTACTGTTTCATGTATCACGTAGTTACATAGTGTTAACACCTGTCCCACTTTGCGAGGGACAGTCCCTCTTTGGGCAGTTGTGTCCTGCAAAATATTGTGAGAAAATGACAAATGTCATGAGATTTTAGGACAAAAGTATTTTCTATATTGTATGTAATAGTTGTATAAAACTGTTATTCTGTATCTGATACACCTAAATGTTAATACGAAACAGAATAAGGAACAAAAATGCTACAAGAATAAACTTTAATTCAGGTAAACAACTGAAGTTCTGTCCTTTGTACTGGTCGTGGGTATGTTTTGCCCTGCAAAATCTGATGTTTGTAGCACAAATGTACCACTTTGGTCATTTGGAAAGGTGGCAACCCTATAATTACATCATTTGCATAGCTTACACATACAAATGGGGTATGTTGCAAATCCCAACATTGTCCGTGCAATGTTCGTGTTACGGGCGGTCTTGCATGCCCCTGTGGGTGTTTGCTGAATAGCCTGGCAGTCATCTTTCCTTGCTGTACTCTCACTCAATCCATAAACGCCGAAGGCGTCGTGTATCATGGCCTAGGCTTTGCTGTGTGCTATGTCTATTTGTGGTGTATGCATGGCTGTGGGTATGTCCCACTGTCATCATTGGTAAAGGTGACACCCTATAGGTACTTCCTGTAGACTGCTGTGTCATTTGACATGTCAGCACATACCTGCGAATGAACTTCCTACTGCAGTGCTTTTCATACCTTCTGCATTATCTTGCGGTCGATAATGCTGTTTCCTCAGACATGTATCTGTTTCTGATCATACCTATCAACCTCCTAGTGCAAAACTTCTGTACAAAGCCTAACATGATGGGGGGACAGATAGGGGCAGATTCTACATATTGCTCTTACAAACGTAGATAGTTGGCAGTATTATAGGTTTTGCATTAGTATGCCCTTTCTGAGGGATTTGGGATCTTAAACACATATGTTTATCATTATTTAATGATGTCAGTTCTCAGGTATTTGGCAGACAGGTACACATACCTCTCAACCTCCGACTGCAGGAAATCTGGACAAAGCCATGACTAAAAATGGGGCAAAAGCCCAAATGTAGGGCCAGTTTTTAAATATTGCTCTTACAAACTTAAAAAGTTGATAGAATAACGGGTTTTGCATTAGCGTGAATTTTCTGACGGGTATGAAGTCTGAAACTCAAATGTCTCTCATTATTTTCTAACTTCAGTCTTTAATGATTTGCACTAATTTGCCAGAAAATCATAATTTTATTAAAAATGTACCAAATATATGAGGCAAAAATATGGACATTCTGCAAAAATCTGTACAGTTGAGAGGTATGCAGGTACAGATTGTGAGAGGTACACACCACACATATGAGGCATACATCTGCATATTCGTACAGTTACGCCAATGCACACAATACATGGCGCCATCACAGGCCAGTTACCATTACATTCCTATTGCTGAACACACCCAACCACTGGGTTATATTCCTCACACAGGCCAACAGGTGCTTATCCACACTACTTATTCCATAATGTACCTTATGTGTAGGCCGGTATTTGCGCTTTCCATCAGTGGCAGAGCTCACGTACAAGTATGGTGGACTGGACACTGTATCGGTGACACTGCATGACACCCTAAGGGACACATGTCATTTGAGTCTATTAACCTTCCATATTGACTTTCACAGGTCATAAGTTGTAATTCACATTTGTGGACAAACATGCTTATGAGTTGTACATGTTTTGTCATTTGTCCTGGCGTCTTTCTTCTCACCTGTCCACCTAATATCACTAGTTCTGTACATTTCATTAGGACAGATCACCGTCATACCTCTCACCTGTACACATTATGGGTATACGCCCTGGGGTTTGACCTATGATTCTGTTACATTTGTCATGATAATGTGCCTTTCTGGTAGATTGCTGGCAAGCCATGACGGACTGTGCGGTTAGGTAATCATGACTGACATTTCTATTTCATGATTACTAACTCTCATAACATTCATATTCCTGGCTATGCAATTATTCTATCAACGGTCTGACTTTGTCTGAGGTATATTTAATATAGTCCCTATTTGTCTGTCGTGTACTATGCCTTAGTCCAGCTGTCTTATTCTGACATTCTGGCTGGTATGGTTACCATCTTGGTCATACGCGTGTCCATCCATGATAATCACCTACATGACACTGATATGGGTCCCTACGTCTTCCCCCCAATGGTTTACACAATATCCAGTAGATGGGTTGCACCTTTTTGGAGAATGTAGGAGTGTGCTATACCCACATAGGTATATTGATTACTCCCATGGGGCTTACCTAATAGATCTGTGCCAACCAACACCTTGGCCCAATTCTGCATACCCATGATTCCCATACCTGACACACCTCCACAGTACCCATTAGACATGTTTAATGTGAGCGATAATAAAGTGTGAGGACACTTCCGAGCATTCCCCACTCTGCGGATATCAGCTCGTACATCATACATTCAATCGACCCATGTGGTATTACCTTTGCACCTGCTACTGTTGCATGTACACCTATATCGTAGTTGCAGGTGTGACTTCTTTTGCATCAGTGATGGTTGGCACTTCATATAGGATCAATTTTTGGGGTCCTGCAAAGGACACCTATATTCATGTTTAATGTGTAGAACTTGCAGGCCCTGTCACACTGGTACTTTCCGGGCAATGGTTTGGAAACCATCGGTGTATTCTCCATTCATGCATGTCTGTCTGTCTATCCATATTAGCTATACCGTGACCTATTTATGTACATGTGTTATATGTACAGGGACATATGTTTGTTGTGTATATATTTATTCATGTATCGTGTGTGTATAAATTTCTATATGTACATATATACATATGTCTGTACATTCCTCATCTCGTAATTTGCTTTGGATTTATGTCTGTGGATATATGTGTATATATATCTCCATATCATACCTTTCAACTGTACAGATTTCCGCTGCATGTACAGCTGTTTGCCTCTTTTCTTTGGTCCATTTTTCATAACCTTGTGTCTATCTGGTAAGTTAGTGGCATATCATTAAAGACTGACGTAAATAATGACAAACATTTCAGGTTACGACTTCATACCCTTCAGAGAATCCATGCTAGTGACACACCTGTTATTCTATCCACTTTCTATGTTTGTTAGGGCAATATCTGGGGATTGTTCCTATTTGTACCAGTTTTTGTCATGGTTTTGTCCGTTTTGTACTTTATGGGTTTAACAGGTATGAGCCAAGTACATAGAACGTGGGGAAAACACCATTCATTTTCTATTCTGTGAGCAGATGACACATGCGCAGGCGCACTCGCATATCCTTATAGTGGGTTACATGTGTTTCATAGATAATTGTGCTTCCATGAACTTTCATAATTCTGAACGTAACAGTTACATATCTGTATTCCAGTTTACGGACTACTGGGAAACACACGTTCACCTTTACATATTTAAATGTGTGTACTGCACGAACGCTTTCATTACACTTTCAAGTTATATGTGCAGTGGTCGTAGGTCAACCAGGACTGCATTCACGTTGGCCAGATACCGGAACCACTATTCTATTGTTGTTCTGCCTCATTGATATGCATACCCATAGTACTTAGCTACATCAACATATGCCTCACCACTTCACCTATGACACAGGCATCCATTCTCCTGCTGGGAAGAAGGCGATACTACATATTACACATTCCCTATTGCCTACTGCTGTGGACTCCGGCTGCATTGTTAATCACTCTGAGGATATGCAGAACACCAAGGCATATAGTCCAGCCACATATAGGTCTTTGATTGTCAGGGTGTTCATGTAGTGATCTGGATTTAGGCTTGTCCACCTGGTGAACGGAACTTCCCTGGCCGAGGTCAAATGTCAGACGAAGCATATGGACAGGGATTATCTCCCTATTTTTAATTTTTACCTGTGTTTATAGACACAGATGTTTGGGCACCTGTCAGCAGCTTATTCTGTTGGCGTTACATATTATGGGTGGGGTTGTTATAGTCCATACTCCACGGTGAGGGGTGTTCCCATTCACATTTGACTATTACCTGTATACAGTCATACGGGGATTATTACTTTTGGACATGAAGTGACTACAGGTATGCAGTTGTACATTACACAAGTGTGAAGGGCTGTTCCTGTAAATATGTACGGACCATACCTCTCAACCTGTTAGAGGACCGAACCTGGGCAAAACCTACACAATGGGTGGACAATTAGGGACACATTTTAACGATTGCTCTTACAAGCTTAGAATGTTGATAGAATGCTAGGTTTTGCATTAGCATGACTTTTCTGCAGGTTGTGGAGTCTTATACTCAGGATATTTTTCATTATTTAGTGATGTCAATCCTCAGCTATTTACCACACTGGTGCAGATTGTTGGAGGCACACACCAACACTATGGGGCGAACCTGTGGTCATTCTTAGGGTTGCCACCTTTTCGACTGCCGAAAGTGGGACATGTTCTGTACAGATGTCAGATTTTACAGGACAAAACATACCTACAGCCATGCATAGTACTGAACTTTAACCTTTTTTGTACATATAATAGCTTATTCTAGTAACATTTGAATTGCTTATGCTACTTCACATATATTGAGGATTCATATATAAAATAACCGTTTTATGCGACTATTAAAGTAAATTAGGAAATAAACTCTCAGGACATTTGCTATATCTTGATTTTTTTCACAGGACACAACTGCCTACAGAGGGATTGTTACTCGCAAAGTGGGACAGGTGGTGACCCTAGTCATTCTGCAAATATCCGGACAGTTGAGTGGTATGGCACAAACCTCTGTAATACGCTGTTGTGTTCTGGCACGGCAGTAGCTCAACATTAAAGACTGCAGTTGGAACGTGCTGACAGACAGTTGGGTTTCAGACTTCATACTCCAGACATTAATGCCAATGTGCAAACTGTTATTCTATCAAATTCTATGTTTCTAAGAGATATGTTTACAGATTGTCCCTGATTTGTGACCTTTGTCTCACTTATATTCACGGCTCTGTCCAGATATCTTGCTCATGCAGGTTGACAGGTATGGTCAGTCATGACTGCACACAGTCAGTGTCCCTCACACTTGATCAGGGTTGACCTGTTTACGTAGTGTCTTCCTTGCCCTCATGCCATTTTCCACTTTGCAAATGTGTGCATTATATTCTCCCTCCTATTCGTGTCTGGACACGTGCGTCACGGGAAGGTATTTTATCCTGGGTGGTAGGTTATGCATGCCCACTTAGGGCTGGACAGTGTCATGGACCTTCACTGCATGTTCTGACTTGTGTCCGGATATCTACTGGACTGGACATCATGTCGTCATACCCATTCTACTATTTACACAAGTTGGTCATCCCGTGAGGGATATCCCAAAAATTGGTCAAAACCAAAACAAGTTAGATAATGAAGATTTTTGTGGCTGCACGAAAATGTGCAGGGGGTTTTACCTGCAGGAGATACATGGTTTGCAGTCCTGACACTGCCTAGGGTGACAATACCTACTACATATGCATAGGGGTCACTGTGTGCAGCTGTTTCTGCAACAAACCAGTGGACCAAGTATGGCTGGATTTGGTGGATGTTCTGGTATGGTAGCAGTTTGTGTGTTGTGGAGGGTAAGCTGGGTAGGTTATTATGCATCCAGGTGTGTTGCGTTTGTTATGGCCAGTTCCATCAGGACCCATCTGTGGGTATGTGACGGTGCCGTATCTATACATTTGTCTTGCATATTTCCATATTCATATGTTTGTGGGATTATGTTCTACACTATGGCCTGTCTGCTTGTCTTGCAGCTGTTTCTACATGAGGTTGTGTTTCTTTTCACTTCACCTGCTGCTCCCTCATACACCTCTGGTTCACCTTTTCTGCATACGACACAAGTATGGCCTTTGAGGAATTTACCATTAAACACACACCCCTCTCACGCGAATTACTCACACCCCATAGAGCACTACTTTGGTTGTTAGCCCATGACATGGCCAGAGTTACACATTGACTACCCTACATGTGTCGGGTACCTTTATGGTTGTGTGGACTACCCTGCCATGTTTGCTTTCCATATGCTATACCTCATGCACATAGGTACACGTCCTTACTTCACTTTCATTACTTGGTTGGTGTATCCGGGTACTACCCGTTCGACTGTGCCACATACACGTTCAGATTATACAGCTGACTTCCGGAGTTTGCCAGCCTGTTCTACTCATTGGTAGGATGGCACCTTTTCCTATGTCCAAGCTATTCCTTACACATGTCCGACCGTTGTGGACATTGCCTCCCCACAGTCGACAGTTGTGTTTCCACCTTTTCAGTTGGCCACAGTGTGACATAGGGTTACCACCTGTCCCACTTTGTGAGGGGACAGTCCCTCTTTGGGCTATTGTGTCCTGACATGTAATTGTCAACATGGCAAATGTCCTGAGATTTTAGGACAAACATATTTCTGATATTTTATGTGATAGTTGCATTAAACAGTTAATTCTGTATCTGAAATACCTGACTGTTATGAGAAACAGAATAAGCAACTAAAATGCTACAGGAATACGCTTTTCTGTAGGCAAAACAGTAATGTTCTGTCCTTTGTTCTGGCCATGGGTATGTGTCGGCCTGTACAGTCTGATGTCTGTACCAAACATGTCCCACTTTGGCCATTTGTAAGGGTGGCAACCCTACTGTGGCAGTTGCGGTGAACACAGCATATTTTACAGGCCGACACATACCCACGGTCAGTTCTGCAGATAGAACTTACAATTCTTGCCTATAGCTAAGCTTATTCTTGTAGCATTTCAGTATCTTATTCTGTTTTTTATGACATTTATGTATTATACGTCCAGTGAAATATGTTTAATGCAACTATTGCATGACGTCTATGGAGGAATTATGTCCTATATTCTCTGGACATTTGCCAGTTTTACATGTTTGTGTCAGGACATATCTGCCCACAGAGGGACTGTCACTCGCAAAGTGGGACAGGTGGTAATCTTGGTCGATGGCACGGATCATACTGTTCCTTTCGGCCTACATGTGTCCATGTTGTTATGGCTCGTTTATATGCTCCTTCTGTTTCGTTTACATGCATATGCTATTTCCTATCACATTTGGTATGTGAAATGCGGACATACCTTTTGTATGTGACTATTACATGGCTTGTGGGATATGATTCAGACATACGGTCACTACCTATATCTACATTTCTCCTTGTGTATTTTGTTATGGACACATCTGCACAGCTATGTTCCCTCCCTCAAATTATGGGTCGGCTGGTGACCCTCTCCATTGGACTGGACGTACCTACTGGTGGCGCGCTAACATCTGATACGTTTCACTTCCACATGGTATAGCTATCTACACTATGTTGGACTACAGGCAAATGGTTTTCCTGTCATTTGTTCATGGGTAGGGATCCGTTATTCCCTACCGTGCATTTGTGTTTGAGTCTTCATTTTCTGTTTGCAGGGACTCTGCTTTGCATACGTTTCAGTCTCCACGGACACTGATAGGTACGATTACTATTGCTGGTGGAATATAATATTCAGCAGTTTAGGTTGCTCCTCGAAAGCCGACATTGACATGCCTCACTGCGCAACTTCAATACACCCCTTGCACTTGCGCACGTTTCCTATGCACATGGCTGTGGCGGCTGCGTGCCTTCATTAATATGCATATGGAGCAACTACTCCACATCTACTCCTCACGGCAGGCGCAAGCCTTACACCGGCCTTGCTCCGAGCTTCATGAATCAGGGGGAAAATCAAAAGGACCTGGCCAGTAAGCACTTTTGCGTTGATCACAACGCTTCATCAGACTGTATGACCATTGATGAATAACTACCCCATTTTATAGCAGGTCTCAAACAATGTAAAAACACTCAACCAATAAAAGGCAAGCAAATGTCTCAAAATCACTTATTTAAAGGTAAAAACACATAAAAAATATATTCTCCTTTTCTCTCATCACCTATGAGTAATATATGGGAATCTATGAAACATTTAGACATTACATGTTAATAGCTGGTAAACAAACAAAAACAAAAAAGCGGGTTACAACTAAATGCTAAAAAGTGCAATATCATCACATTTGCTAAACAATCCCATAACATTGCCTATGATGTAGTTAACATCTTACTCTAAAATAAAGATTCTGAGAGAGACCTTGAAACACGGGCAGATAAATCCCTCTCCTTTGACCATTATGTTGCAATAGCAGTTAGGGAACCCTTCTATCTAGTATAACTGATCACAAAGGGTATCTAATCTAGATCCAAAGAAGTCCTTACCCATCTATATTGCTCACTAATCAGATCGATTGCAGAATATAATGCCCCATTAGTGATCTAGCTTACTAGGCATATCAGACAGTTCATAGGTTCACAGAAGAACTACTCAAGAGCCTTTACAAGCCTAGCCAATATAACCCAGTTTTACCCAGTATATGTCCCCTAGAGGCAGTAGGATGGCATGGGTTTGTACCTATGTCTTGAGTATTTTACAGATTTTACAGATTGCCCCTGTTCATTAAAGACATAGGTGCTACCCTAGGTGTGAATTTATGATTCCTCAATCATCGGTCCAGGTTGGTCTTGAAGAGGGCCAGTGGAGGACTCTGTTTAATGTGAATAGAAAGCCTACTCCAAAGAAGGGGCAATCTTTGAAACACATATCTATCTCACCAGCATGTTGTGTTTGATTCACTGACTAAGTTTAGATCCCTACAATGGGTGACCTTCATTCTGTTTCCTCTGAGAATATGCAGCAGCTCCATCAAGGCTGGATTGGTGAGTGCCTTGTAGGTCAGGCATAGTAGCTGATAGGAACAGAGTAAAGAGAAAGAGCTTTCAGTCTGTCCACATAGGACATGTTGTTGACAACCTGCATTTTTATAGTGAGAAACTCCCGAGGTCGTTCCAGATGTAGTAAGTAACCATCCATGTACATTCCAAAGGGCTCATTGTACTCAATTTTTGATCTAATGAGGGCTATGTACAATGGGAGTATAGTCCCCCTGGGTCTGGATACCACACCTTTAATTATATGCTGTTTCACACAGAAGGCCTTCCTCACCACTGTGGACATGTGAAGGTCAAAGTTCAGGCTAATATCTATCTGTGTACCTAGACCCCTCAACTCTGAGTTTACTCTTAGGGGGTGTGGTGCTAATGTTGTATTTAGCAAGGATACCTTAATCCTGGTCCCATTGCCCTACTTAGTACAGTAAGCAGCTCTACCACAGTTAACCCTGGACTATTACACCAGAAAAACAATTCTTCCCTTCTCCTCCTTAATATGAATGTAAGAAGTATTGGAAATAAAGTTCACGTTCTGCATGCCTTACTCTCCCTCTATTGTCCTGATATTGTAATATTAACAGAGACATGGCTAAAACCCGAAATAACAACAATGAAATTGTAGCTCTCAGATACAATATTCTATGTAAAGACAGGAAAACCAGAAAGGGCAGGGAGTAGCAATCTTAAAGATCACTTAATACTTGACTATTTAGAATTAAGCATCCCTGACTTTGAAAATGCAGAACTAATCTTTGCCAAACTGAAAATTAATCCCACAAAACACATCAGCATCATTGGTGGTTATATCCCACCAGGAAACAATATTCCCACACTAGAAAATATACTATACTGGATTGCCAGTACCCTCCCACAGGAAACAATCCTGATGGGTAACTTCAACACTGACTGGCTCAAATGTTCCTCCCAGAATTCATCATCCCTTATTACCCTACATGGGTTCACCCAACTCATCAGATCTCCTTCTAGGACTGACAAATCTTCCAAATGGCAGTTTATTCTCGACTGAATTTTGGTTAACAACCACACACTATCAACTCAATCAGGCTGTGTCCCTGACAGCCTGAGTGGCCATCAATCAACCTTTTTTCTAAGAGCCCACACTCACCAAACCAACCAAATTACCTACCGCTTAATCATAAATAAAAAAAACTCTGACCCAAACAGGTTCATCTCCATTCTAAAAAAACTGCAACTGGGAACCTCTCAGATAGCTACCCCTAGAAGATGCTGGAAATTCCTTTAACACCACTTTCTTAGATATACTAAACTGCCACATACCCCCTAGAACTATTGGATTAAAAGTTAAGGCTTGGGAACAGTTTCACAAAACAAAATCCAAATTGCAAAACAAACATTCTTAGATCTGTGAAACAAAGCTAAGAAACTGGTAAAATTAGACAAGATCAACCACTGCCACAACATCCAGAACAAACACCACAATAGCCCTCAAAAATTCTGGGCTGCAGTTAATAATATACTTCAGCCAGGTAAATCAGGTACCCCCATTCCAATATCAGCCAGTAACTCTGAAAATATAGCAACCAAATTCAATAGATACTTTACAGAAACAATCCAAGCCCTGGAAAATTATCAGGGCATCTCCAATGATTCTGTCCTTTTTGTACCCCAGCACAGCACTAACTCCCAAAATAGTACCAACCACTTTTCATTGTATCACGGTGTCTGTTGATACCATAAAAAACTACTAAAAAAACTAAAACCAACCACACTAGCCACAGACAGCCTCCCAGCTATCTTTCTGCAAATCGCAGTAGAAGCAGTAGCATACACAGTTGCCATACTCATAAACAGATCAATATTAGAGAGCCTGGTGCCTGTTATTTGGAAAATCCCCCCACATTCTACCTTTACACAAGGGAGGTAATTCTACAGAACTTACTAATTTTCAACCAATTGCCATCCTGTCACCCTTTTCTAAAATCCTAGAGAGAGTCATACATGTAAAATTCATGGACTACCTTTACACACATAACCTATTATCAATTACTCAGCATGGTTTCTGCCCCTCTCACAGCACCACTACTGCCCTAATGTCCTTCACTAATGCAGTGAACCACTTTAGAAATAACAGACAATTTGTATCTGCCATATTTTTAGACTTGTCCAAAGCCTTTGATGTGGTAAATCACAAAGAACTCAGCAATATTCTCTTCACCCTTAAACTTAGTAGCTGCAGTATCACCTGATTCCAAAGCTACCTATCAGGAAGACAGAAAGCCATCCAATGGCAACACCACCTTTCCCCTCTTCTCCCAGTTGCCTTAGGGTTACACAAGGCTCTGTCCTTGAGCCTCTACTCTTCTCACTCTTCACCAACCAGCTTCACACATCCACACCTCAGGCCTCAGTGGTTCAATATGCAGATGACTCTACTCTTATATCTGCAGCCTCCTCCTTACAAGAACTCCATTCCATAACCAAAGACTCCTTTCTATCTGTGGAAACATGGCTCATTAATTCCAAACTCATTCTAAATCCCAACAAAACAAAGTTCGCTCTGTTCTTCCCATCAAGATCCCCCTCGTTGTCCTTGTTTTTCAATATCTTATCCAGAACTAAAACTATTATCACCCCAATAACTCACACTAAAGTGCTAGGCATTGAAACTGACACTAACTTAAAATTCGACATTCACATAGCTCAAAAAATTAAGAAGGTCCACAAGAAACTAGTTCTTCTATACAGTAACAAACAATTTTTAACAAGAAACACAAAAGCTACTATTGCTCACACACACTTCTTGTCAACTCTCCTATATGCCTCCTCAATTTTAACCAACCTCAGCAAAACTGATCTATCCAAACTAGAATCTTGTTACAATAAAATTGCCAAGTTTGCCACAGATGCATCATACAGGTCACATCACTGTACAGCTATTAAAAAGCTAAAATGCCTAGAACCTCCTCAATTGTTAAACTTTAACCAGTTAACCTTCACCCACAAAATCCTGCATCAACCAGACAAAACCCCAGCTCTTCATAATCTTATACAACCATACACCACTTCTAGATTCCTCCATTCTAGTCACAAACTCCTTCTAGACATAACCAAAGCTAATAACTCTGCTGAGAATCTCCAACTATATTCCTAAACTATGGAATAAACTACCAGCTTCAATAACCTCCAACTGCTCTATATCACAATTTAAAAATCTCCTAAAATCACACTTAATGGATACTTGGCTCTGTTCCTGCAGTTGTCTTGGCTAAGCCTACCCCAGCTTCTTTAACTAAATATTGCTTATTCAATAATATGTTTCACCAATATCTGGCTTCTACTGTATAGAAACTAGTATTCTTTTTCATTTAAATTGTACATATACATGTATGTTGTGTTATGTAAATTGTACTTCTAAGACTTGTATTATCCTTCAATACGTAACTGTTGTTTGTTAATAATTCTCTAATTCCTTGCATGTTTGTCAGCCTCTGCATTATTTGTATGTCATATAACTGGACCTTTTCTCTGCATCCAGTCGGACTTTCCCCAGTAAACAAATGTAAAATAAATAAATAAATAAATAAAAATGTGATTTCCCAAAGGGTACCATAATGCATTTCTTCACATTAAGTTTCAGGCTGTGGTTTTGACACCAATCATTTGCCTGATTTAGACACTTCTGAAGTATATCTACATTGATGGAGAGACCACAGAGGTTCCTAACAAAAAAGATAACAATCCTAAAACACCTGAGTTACCAGGAGAGTCTAAGGGCTCTGTTTCTATATTCAGGGTCCTGTACATTCCTTAGCGACAAGCTGTACCTGCTTTTTTGGATCATTTGGGATCCAGCAGGACAAACTTTGTTGTATCTCACCAAATCAAATATTTTCATGTCAGTGTGGGTGAGTGTGTGCACACGTGCGCGCGTGTGTGTGTGTGTGTGTGTGTGTGTGTGTGTGTCTGTGTGTGTGTCTGTGTGAGTGTGTGTGTTCCTATGCACCAGAATTAGACCTGGACAGGTACAGTAGTGTTACAATCTACAAATATCCATAATACTGTATTTATGTAAAGGATAGGTATACAATTTCAACTGAAAATGCAATCCATATCCAGAATACTCTTGTATGGAGTTATCATAATATCATAATTAAACATCAGTTATATGTGTTAAATACTACATTGGTTTACTCAGTTACCTACTAATGTCACCAAAAGAAAAATCCTCAACTCTGACAACAGCAAAAAAAACATACATTGCAGCCTACATCTTTTTCTAAGCCCATTTGTCTAGAATTGTGCCACTAAGCAAATGCTGAATATTTCCTTCTGAATGTGCAACACAGTAACTGGAAGAATGCAAATAAAAGTGTGTCCAAGAACCACTCTCAACCAATGAATTGGTAAAGGAATGAACAAACCACACCAACAAAACAAATTTACAACTGTAAGCAGTGACAATGGTACCAAGGTATAAATAAAACCCTAAACTGTATTCATGTATCAAATAATATTTTAATTTAATTCAACAAGTGAGCGCTTTCGCCCATGCATAAAATTCAGGCTTCTTCAGATTTAAAAACATTGTGCCATTTTAGCCTTAAATAGAAAAATTCGAAACAGGTGACGATCTTATTTGACTTTTAAAGGCACACAACCTAAATACAATAAAAATATATAAATATAAAAAAATATATATATAAGTAACAAATCCCTAAGTTGTATCTACTTAATAATAACCTATAAAACATTTCATAAAAACTAGCTAATTAATTAAATATCTGTGTATTTATATGGTGAGAATAACATCAACTCTTACTTAATTTGTGCTCTGAGTTTTAAAACACAACTAATATAACAGGCTTCATTAATACGTGGGCTTTGCATGGCATTTAATCTCAATTGCCATTCCAATTCTTTAAACCCTAACAGATTTTTCACACACACACCCACGGTTATTCACATAAATTCTATCTATAATAAAAATAAAAACTTTTTCAAATTGGTACACATTGTAGTATGAATATATAGAACATTACTTGTTTTCCCGTTCCTTATGTCCCTAATATGTTCAGCCAAACATTCTCTTAGCTTCCTAGTAGTTTTTTTCCTACATAGAATGCTGTACATGAATTACAGGATGCCACATACACTACATTTTCTGTATTACAATTACACCTGCCAGGACAACTGAATGTTCTATTGTATACTGGAATGACAATATATGGACCATCATAGACAAATTTGCACCATCTACAACAACCACACTTACACAGTTTAGAAATCAAATTTCTGTTTTTGTTATGTGCAAAATTTGTTCCACTCTCAAACCAATTCTTAAGACTTTTACCCTTAGAATATGTTACCAGTGGTTTATTTCCCACTTTGGATATAATTTCTTGGGAATAAAACATATTAAAATGGCTATTTATCATATTCATTATAGACTGTCCACGGGAATTGTTATATTGCACTACCATAGATCCTTTTCTATTAATCTTGTCTGTATTTGAAATATTCTCAGTATTTTCAATATTTCATAGGTTGCGACTAGACTATCGGCCCTAGGGCCTATACAAGTCTAGCCATAACAATTCCCTGGCTATTTCTTCCCACAATATTTACTTCTCTGGACCCCTGTCTAGCAGGGCAACTAACATGATCCCTGGGGTGATTTCTTATCTCCCATCCAATCATCAAGGTTCCTTTTAAAGAGGGCCAAAGAGGTGCTCTGCTTGACATGCATGGGCAGTCTATTCCAGAGTGTGGGGAGTCTCTGGGTCAGGAACCTATCCCTCCAGTATGTTTTGTTCATTGTGATGACAAGGTGTAGATCTCTGGTGCGTGTGGCTCTGAGGGATTGGAATTTCTTTAAGTGTAGCATGTCCAACAGCTCTGGATTTGACAAGGCCTTGTATGTTAAGCAGAGATCATCTCTAAGTAGGCGATATGCGACAGAGTATAGCTGGAGTTTTTTTAGGTGGTCAGCATAGGGCATCTGCTTTATGTCTGTGATTCTTTTAGTGAGGTATTTCTGTGGCATTTCCAGTTGTTGCAGATGTCCTGAGAGGTACATACCAAATGGGGCATTGTATTCTATAATGGGTCTAATGAGGGATGAGTACAGTGGGACAATGACCTCCTTTTTTCTGGATGAAAAGCCCTCAGTGATGAGGCCATTTTGTAGAATATCCACATCATTTGGGGATTCAGTAATGGCTCCCAGTTTGCAGTCATCTGTGAACTTTGTTAGCCAGAGTCCCTTAGTGTTGGCCTGTACTTCAGAGAAGTAGATGCCAAACAAGAGCGGTCCCAGGACTGAACCCTGAGGTACTCCACTTGTCACTTGTCTGGAGCTGGATTTGGAGTCGGCTACTTTTACAGTGTGGGTTCTGTCAGTAAGCCAGTTGGCAACCCATTGGTGTGATGTAGGGATTAATGCCCAGCTTACTAAGTTTATTTATTTATTTTATTTTATTTTACATTTGTTAACCGGGAAAAAAATCCGACTGGATACAATGTCCTTTTTCAGCGGAGGCCCGGGGAGAAAAGCTCCATCATTATACAAATACAGACATTTCCAAAGTTATAAAATTACAGAGAGTGAAAAAGTCAAAAAGTCAAACAAACAATCAGATTGCAGAATTCATTTGTTACCAATGCATATAAGGAAATAAAAAAAAATGATGACAATGGACAATTCAAGAAGATAATAGAGACTAGGAAATGTCAGTCAGGAGGTGAGCATTGGCAGAGCCAGTGCTTCTGATAGTGGTGAAACAGTTGTTTCTTGAAATGGGGTAGAGAGGTAGAGGAAAGAATACTGGTGGGAAGAGAGTTACAGACTTTTCCAACTGCGTTTGGAAAGAGTGCATCTCCTCCAGTATTATAAGCTTTGACCATCTTTATGAGTGGTCTGTTCGCAGAACGTAGACTGTTAAGATTAGAGTATGGAAGGACTAGGTTCTGAAGTGAAGGACAATTGTCGGGGTTTTTGAGAATTTTATGTACCTCAGTGAGTTGGGTAACTCTAACAAGGTTGGGGAGTTCAATCCATTTTAGGTTTTTTAGGTTGGTGCAATGATGGGTCCTGTATGGAGTTCCTGCTGCAAATCTAGCTATATGATTATATGAGCTGGATAGTTTATCAAGTATGGTTTTGTTAAGATTGGTGAATATTGCAGATGAATAAAGAAGGGTGGAGAGCAAATGTGTTCGGGCAATGGTGACTTTAGTACTTGGTGTTAGGAAGTTTTTAATTCTATATAGCGATCCTAATTTTTTGTTTACTGTTTTGATGGACAGGTTGATATGCATGTCGAATTTCAGTTTATTATCAATAGTAACTCCTAGCAATTTCGTGTGGGGGTCTGGGGAGATGATAGTACCATTTTTGGATGTTAAAGAGACATCAATAAGATGATTTTTATGAGTTGGTTGAAAGATTAATAATTTAGTTTTTTTAGGATTTAGGATTAACTGTCGTCCTAATAGCCAGTTTTCGACTTTGGTGAAGCAGTTGATTCCAGAGTGGGGGATGGTGTTGAAGGCCTTGGCAAGGTCCAGTTAGGCTGTGTGGACCGCCTTACCCTCGTCCACAGCTCTGGAAACTGATTAGAAGATGGTGCATTCAGATTTTATTTATACCTTGGTACCCTTGTCACTGCTTACAGTCGTGAATTTGTAAAAATTTGTCCAAAACTGTATCTTATGTTTGGGAAGTCATCTCCACCCCCTCATTATTAGTCAGAGTGAGAATACACTTGTTTTCCCTCTTTTATGTCTATGGAACACTGCATTATTATTTCTCAAAAGCAATATTTAAATTTCTTTAACCGTAGACTTTTTCTTGGAAGAAACCCTGAAATCACAGTCTAAATGCAATGTATATTCCTGAAGGTGCAGTTATTATTTTCTTAATATACTACAATGAAATTTCAAATGGTATTTCAGATAGTGCCTTGTATATTGATGAACAAGCCATTACTGTATCAGTCTGCAAAACTAGCTGTACATGAATATCAGCATATGATGTGATAAAATAGACTGTTGTCATAAATAGGAATGTAAGATCCTTGTTAAAGTTACCTTACATTCTTATTAATAACATGAAAACAGGATTCAGGCTGGTATTGCTTGTTTAACCCATGGTTTATTAAGTAAAAACAAAAGAGCATTTTCACTCTTGTCAGAGCTTCATCAGATCTAAAGTTATACAAATATGTAACAAAGAATATATACTTTTCAATGTTCCATATAATAAGCCATGTATATTACAATACAGGCAATAATCCAAGAGCACATAAATAGATCACATTTAGTGACAGCAAATGGAATAGTGGTATATACCTAGTTTGCATTTTTATTGTGATTGGTGCTGTAGACTCTAAGTACAAAACCATTGTGTATCTGTTAGTCAGTGTGATGGGTATAGTGACAAATAACAAAGTAAACATTTAGTCCTGTATTTATGTTATATTACTATAGGAAATAATCAAACATATGTCAGTGGGATTCACTTCTGTGTGAAATACTGTGATGCTAGAGGGGAGGAGTACAGTGGTTATCTGAACTTAAAAAAAAAAGAATTATGCCACTAAGGGCACAGGTGTAATTAGAACTTAGCAACTATGCATGAGTCTTGGAAGTATTTGTGAAAAAGGAATAACATAAATTTCCATCAGGGTTGATACCACACCAAGCTAAAAGGAAAATCAAGTGTGAAGATGTGTGCATGTGAAAATTCCCATGCTCAGAGCACTTAGGGGACTAGAAATGGAAAGGGTCACAGATGGGTTACACAAAAGAACAGATTCAAGGCAAATAAAAAAATATGTTTACTGCATTTGCATATTCTTACACACACACACACACACACACACACACACACACACACACACACACACACACACACACACACACACACACACACACATACACATATACACACACATACACATATATATATACATATAAATACACCAATAGATTGTTTTCTTTGACAGAGTGTGATTTCTGCCTCATGAGTCAACTCGTTCCATTCGCCCTTGCTTCACTCTGGCTCATCTGCTCCCCCACCCTACCCCTATTCCCACCCACACCTACTTTCCTTAGATTTATTCTTAACTAGTCACACCACCCATCTCATCCAATCAGTACACCTCAACAATCAAAGTTTACTTTCCATTCACCACATTACATCAGTTAAGGGCACTTAATATTATTCAACATCTCATCTGTTTACACAAATGGCAATAAAGTAACTTGTCATTTTGCCTGTCTTAATAGTGACCTAACCATATAGATTTGACAAATCTACAATAATGACTATTTCCCAATCTTGGTCCCTCCTCATCAGAATGCTACTGACACAAATTTCTATTCTTACATTTCTAATGTTAGCGACCCACATCTCCTCCTACCACTCCACCAGTAAACAACCAATCTCACCCCACATTACCTCCACCCACATTTTGATGAAATTCAAACCTACAAACATCACTATATTACCATCCATCTTCAATACATCTATACATCACTTCACTCACTATTCTCCACTCCCTAGCCCCAGCACTCCCACTCCTTCCCAAAATATGATAGGCACATACTTCAATTCTTAAAAACACTAGTTAATATTGTCTTCAAACTAGCTCTTAATGGTGACATTCACCCTAATCCTGGTCCATATTCCAAACTATACAGTACAACTGCCACAAATTGCATCCTAGCACAATTCTGAACAATCCCCACTAGGAGAAAATCTGATCTCCTAATCTTAAACATTAACATTAAAAGTATCTGTAATAAAATTCATGAACTACATGCCAACCTAGCACTACACCCCCCTGACATAGTCCTACTTACCAAAACATTGCTTAAACCTAGCATTCCCAATAATGAGATTCTCCCTCCAGGGCACAATATCCTATGTCTTGACAGATCAGGTAAAAAGGGTGGCGGCATTGCCTTTCTATATAAAAATCACCTAACCCTAGAAGCCTCAAATCAAAACATTCCAACTTTTAGCAATGCAGATGTATTACTTACCAAGCTTACCCTGAACTCAAATAAACATATAGACCACTGGAACCTACATCCCACCCAGTGACAATACTCCCACATTATAAAACATATTAAGTTGGTCTGAAAAATCTCTACACCAAGAAACTATCATCATGAGTGATTTTAATATTGATTGGACAACATGTAGTTCTCAAAATCCCACTAATCACATCAATCTGTATGGTTTCACCCAGCTCATACAAACCCCTATCAAGATCAATAAATCATCTAATACACAATTCATACTTGACTGAATCTTAATAAACAAGCCAGTCCACTCCTGTCACTCTGGCTATCTTCCAGATTGCCTGAGTGACCATCTCCCAACCTATATAATCAGACAAAGAACTAACTCAGAAAAACAAACTCCTTACTGACAAATAAGGAATATAAAACCATTTAACCTCAATAACTTCATAAGCTCCCTAAATCATTCCAACTGGCTACCACTTAAACAGCTTCCCCTGGATGATGCTATCCATCACTTTAATAATACCTTCCTTTCTATCCGAAACACTCAAGCACCTACCAGAGTCAAATCCAATTATGCCCCATGGCTAAAAAAGAAACTAGTCTTAATTAATAGCAAGAGATTTAGCCTGGGAGAAATGGTGCAACACTAAATCCAATGTTGCTAAACAAAACTACCACAAACTTAGAAATAAAGCAAAAAAACAAATTAACTATGACAAAATACATTTCTACACTGACATTCAAACTAAACACCAAAACAACCCTCAAAAAATTCTGGTCAGCAATTAACAATTTACTCCAACCATGAAAAGCTAGCACTGTCCAACACATTACCCCAATAATACACAAAATATTGCTAACCAATTCAATAAATACTTTACCGAAACCATTTTAGCCTTATCTAGAAAACAGTCACCCTCCCCAACCTTAGATACTCCAAGTCCAAGACAAGACAATAACACTTTCTCCCTTCAACTTATCTCAACTGTAACAATAAAAAAATTACTTAGAAAATTAAAGCCCACTACCCTAGCCACAGACAATCTATGACTACATTTTCTAAAACTTGCAACCAAAGCAATAGCCTACCCAGTCTCAATACTTATAAACAGATCCATATTAGAACACCAAGTCCTAACCATTTGGAAGACTGCCCACATAATTCCACTTCACAAAGGAGGCAACTCTACTGAGCTTGCCAACTACCATCCTATTGCTATCTTACCCTCGCTCTCTAAAATGTTAGAGAGAATTGTACACATACAACTCATGCATTACCTGCAAACAAATAATCTACTAGCCCATACACATCATGGCTGCTGCCTACACCACAGTGCAACTACTGCCCTGTTATCTTTCACCAACACAATAATTATCATAGACACAATCACAAATATGTTTCCTCTATTTTCTTAGACCTATCTAAAGCCTTTAACATGGTAACACACAACAAACTCCTAGCCACCCTTGCTGAACTAAAATGTTCCCAATGTACTCTTGCTTGGTTCCAAGACTATCTGACTGGATGCCAGCAAGCAGAACATTGGCAAAGAGATCTATCACTCCTTTTTCCTGTGACCATAGGTGTTCCCCAGGGCTCCATACTAGGTCCCCTACTATTCTCTTTCTTCACAAAGAACCTCCATACCTCAGTTCCACATGCATCCATTATTCAGTATGCTGATGACTCCACATTAATATGTGTTGCCCCTTCCATACAAAAAGTACAATCACTGACACAAAAGTCCTTTCTAGCAGTCAAAACATAGCTTACAAACTCCCACCTTATCCTGAACCCCAACACAACCAAACTTATGCTGTTCCACCCAACTAAAACTACTGCCCCCTTCTTCTCTTTCAAGATGGAATCTACAAATAGGACCATCATCACTCCTCGTGCTCATACTAAGCTGCTAGGGATTGACATATATAGCAACAAGAGATATGACATCCACATATCTCAAACCATTACAAAAGTGCACAGAAAATAGGTACACTCTACGGGAACAAACTTTACCTCACAAACAACACAAAAGCTACGATAGCTCAAACCCATCTCAACTCTGTTGTACACATCACCCATACTCACCAACCTAAGAAAATCTGACTTTGCAAAACTTGAGACATACTATAATAAATTTGCTAGATTTGCCACCAACTCAATCTCTAGGTCACATCACTGTATAGCACTCAAGCAGCTCAACTGGTGTAATCTTCCCCAACTCCTGCTTTATTACCAACTAACCATGGTCCAGAAAATCCTTTATCAGAAAGAAAACACACCTGCCCTGCAAAACCTACTACAGCCATATTCCAGTATCAGAACTTTACAATCCAATAACAAATCCTTGATAAAAAGTTTCCATGGCCAACAATCAAGCTGGAGATTCCCTGTTCTCCAACTATATAGCTATAATTTAGAATGCATTGCCTCCCAACATAACATCCACCACAACCTCAGCTCAGTTCAAAGTAATACTAAAAACTCACCTATCCAAAAAATGGATATGTCCATGTATGGCTCCTGATTAAACAACTTGTTCCTTGTACTGCATCTATAATGAGTAAGTCTCTTTATCAGTGCATTTTAATACAAAGGATAGCTAATTCTCTGTTAACTATACCTGTACATTACACTTGTATATTTTTCTACTGTCTACAACTGTATATGTCATATCTACTGTGTTTGAATCATTGTTAAATTTGTACGTTTATGTGGAGCTTTTCTCTCCAGGCCTCCGCTGAAAAAGGACTTTCCCGGTAAACAAATGTAAAATAAATAATAAATACATAAATAAACATACAGAGAACTATATGTACATATATTTATATATGTATAAATACACATGCATACATTTACACATACAACAAATACAGGCACATAAACATACACAAATGCACATAGACACATGCATATGCACACACAAAAATACCACATAATAAGAGGTGACTGTCCAAGTACTACATAATGTTAATTGAAATCATGTGCCTTAACTTGTGTTTACCAAAAAATGATTTTAAAGTGCTTTTGCCTGTTTCTGTTAATGAAGTGAAGGGCTTCCTCAGATCTCATTATGCTAGCATGTAGTAACATGGTAGTTCATACCACTGATTATGCATATCAAAATATGAACAGTTCAAACTGACTTTAAATAATTCATAGATAATTAAAAGAATTACAAAGGAAGAAAAAGGAAAAATCAAATGTTTAACTTAAACTACATATCAATAAAAACATATATGTAAAATTAAACAACTGGTACTAAAGATAAAAATGAAAATAAAACTCATTATGCTTAGCCATGAAATAAAAAAGTGTCGCTTCAGAAAAATGTATTTTTAGTAAGCGTTGTTATAGTCTAGTTTTTTAACTTGGGTTTGCTCTTAATGGAGAATCTCCAGTTAAGTACAGATTTCCAATAAGCTTTAAGTCAAATCTGCCATTCAAGTTCTTTTTTCTCTTGCTTTGCATTCATATAGCCTTGTAATAGACTTGAATGTATTCTGTCTCTCACATAAAAAAAAAACAAACTTATAATAATTTCTGCAGACCTGAGTATGCCTGAACAGTGAGTTTTTGAAGTCCTTAAGCTTGATATCTGAAAGGTGTTTGGGTACTCCTATTTTGAGAGGGTTAATTGCTTTTCCAGTGAAGAATGCTTTCCATTTTGTGCAGTCTGACTGGTATACTACAATGTTACTATTGCAGTTATATCTATCATTGCAGACATATTTATTTTCTGAGGTTGGACATATAAAATAGTTCTTTTGACTCATAAATATACAGCATCTGTGGCCTGGGGGGGTGCAGGGAAAGGTTCCTATATGTAATTATGTGTGTGCACTAATTGTTTTTACATTTTCTACCCAACTTCTACTGTTTTTTTCTTTTCAGTAAATGATTATGGGTCCAGAATCTGACTGATAGATTAGTTTCCCCTAATGATAGGTTCATAGGTTCATAGGTTGGTACTAGGCTATCAGCCCTGGGACCTATACCAGCCTATCCATAACAATTCCCTGGATATTTCTTCCCACAATGTTTACTTCCCTTGACCCCTGTCTAAGCAGGGTGACTAACATGATCCCCGGGGTGAATTTCCTATCTCCCATCCAATCGTCAAGGTTCCTTTTGAAGATGGCCAAGAAGGAGTTCTGCTTGACATGTATGGGCAGTCTATTCCAGAGTATGGGGAGTCTCTGGGTCAGGAACCGATCCCTCCAGCATGTTTTGTTCATTGTGATGACAAGGTTTAGATCACTGGAGGGTGTGGCTTTTAGGGATTGGGATTTCTTTAAGTGGAGCCTGTCCAACAGCTCTGGGTTTGACATGGCCTTTTATGTAAAACAGAGATTGCCTCTGAGTAGACGATATGCCACAGAGTATAGCTGGAGTTTTTTTAGATGGTCAGCATAGGGCATCTGGCTTTAGGCCTGTGATTCTTTTAGTGAGGTATTTCTGCGGCCTTTCCAGCTGTTGCAGATGTCTTGTGAGATACATACCAAATGAGGTGTTGTACTCTATAATGGGTCTAATGAGGGATGAGTACAGTGGGACAATGACCTCTTTTTTTCTGGATGAAAAGCCCTTAGTGATGAGGTGTGCCACATAGAAGGATTTCCTGACTGTTGTGGCAATGTGGTTATCGAAGGTGAGACCACTGTCCACCTGCGTCCCTAAGTCTCTCATCACACTTTCGGTGTTTAGTGTACTGCCACCTGTGTGGTAATTCGTGGGTACATGTTTTTTCCCAAAGGGGATAACTATACATTTCTTGGCATTAAGCTTGAGCCCATGGCTCTGGCACCAAGCATCTGATATCCACATCATTTGGGGATTCAATAATGGCTTCCAGTTTGCAGTCATCTGCAAACTTTGTTAGCCAGAGTCCCTTAGTGTTGCCCTGTACTTCAGGGAAGTAGGACTGAACCCTGAGATACTCCATTTGTCACTTGTCTGGAGCTGGATTTGGAGTCGGCTACTTTTACAGTCTGGGTTCTGTCAGTACGCCAGTTGGCAACCCATTGAGTGATGTAGGGATTTGATGCTCCAGTTTTTGAGCATTTTTCTTTTTATTATGTGTGAATCTTTGGAATAAGTTAGGATCATATTCTTTTTATGTTTGTCATTTCTTTCACTGATACTTGGTCATGTGGCTTGTAATGGTTTCCTTCTAGAGGGTCCACCAGAGCTGGATCATTATTTTGTTTGAGGAGTTTAATGGTTCCCAGTATGTTAGCTACCAAATTCTCATTGTATCATCCTTCCAGAAAATATTTCTGCAGTTGATCTGGGTTGGTGAGAAATTGGCATATCTCTCCAAAAACTCTGGCTGTTCTCACTCCCTGTGATTTGATGACATTTTCTTAATAATTTTGGGGAGATTCATTCATGCAGGTTTTCTGTACAGGTCATTCTTGAGCTTCTCCTCTTTTCCCTCCTTCTAGATGGTGATGTCCAGGAATTCCACCTTATCATAACTATAGTTGTTGGTGAAGTGTACAAAGTCGGTGGTGCTTTTGATATAGAAGAAGAAGTTATGCAGCTTGTCCAGGGAGCTTTCCCATGTGATAAAAATATCATCAATAAAACTATAGTAATAATCCATGTATTGAAAGAATTCTGAGGAAAAAAATGGGGTTCTCTTCCCATCTTGCCAAGGCTATATTGGCTAGGCTAGGGGCCATAGCAGCTCCCACAGCTATCCCCCTTGTTTGTTTGCATCATTTCTGATTTAAGTGAAAGTAGTTTGTGACTATCATGTCCAGCATATTTTCAGTACCTTTAATTTCTCTTTGGGTGGTGTTGGTACTTGAACCCATGTACTGTTTCACAGCATCAATGCAGTAGTTATGGTGAGGAACAGTGTACAGGGATTCCACATCAATCGTGACAACTATAGTCTCCAGTTGTACTTTTATTTCTTTGACTTTTTTCATGAAATCGAGTGAGTCCAAAATGAAGGAGATATCAGACCTAGTGAGCTCTTTATTCTTAAATTTGATATAAATGGATACTTTTTCAGTGGCTGTACCACCTCCTGCTACTACTGGGCAATAAGGAGGATTTTCCACATTTTTGTGAGGTTTGGGATGCCAAACAATTGCAGTATCCCAGGGTGGGGGGACTGTCAGAAAGCTCAACAAATCATTGTCTTGAAGTCCCTCTCGAGTTAAGCTTACCCAGTATATGATGTCAATGACCTTGTAAGGTTTTGTGACTTGTTCAGTAAATACCCTCTTGTAGAAATTCTGATTCCTGAGCATTTCTTCAGTGCTCTGACTGTATTTCTCAGTGTTTGTAATGAAGATGTCACCACCCTTTTCTGCTTTCATAATCCTTCTTGTTTTGTCTTGTCTTCATTGATTCATTTTACAGAGGACATTTCTTTGTGTGCAAGGTTATAAAATTTCCTCTTGCAAAGTGTAACTAGAATTCTATGTATATCGTCCTCACATCTCTCTTCATATGACCAGATGGTAGAGTGAAGTGGGGGCCAGAAGGTGCTAACTTTCCTCCATTTTTTTCTTCATTGCTTGTTGTTCTGTACCTAAATCATTGCTTTCTCCAAGATGTTTGTTTCTCTTTTCTCTCTCATGAAAAAATATTTTAAGGTTCAGTTTTCGACAAAACAGCTCAAGGTCAATGACTATAGTGACAAGTTTTTTTCTATTATGTAGAATAAAGGTAAGCCCTTTTTCTACTACACTGGTTTCTGCATCCAATAATGGTGTCCTGGAATGGTTCCAGATTTTGTTCTTGCAGGTGTTTGTGGAGGGCTGGTCTAGTCCTGGCTGGAAGGAGGTGTCTGTTTTGTTTGTATCCTGGAAATCCCTTGTTGCCTTGTCTGGTTGACATTTTGTCCTTGGGGCAGGAGGTTCTTCTGTAAGTCTTTCTCTTGTTGTTCTGCTGTTTGGATGTTTGTGAGTGAAACCATACTGTTCTCATTTGTTGATTCCATGGAGTTCTGTCTGGTGGTGATGCTCTGCTAACTACTGGAAAATCTTACTATGGGTGCATAGGTAAGTACTAAGCTAACTGCCCTTGCGAGCCATTTTAAGCCTAGCCAATTATCCCTTGTGAGACTCAAACCCTGCACTTTGTGCTTGCAAGGCAAACACCTTAACCATTAGGCCACCTTCCCAACCCCTTGTTTACTCTTGTGTCTGAGGAAGAGCATCTCAGATATGGATGGTAGTTTGTGTCAGTTCTACTCCTACTTGGACTAGTTTTTGAGTCTCCAAATTCTGTGTTGGGTGCCAAGACTGTTGGAAAGGCAAACATTATTACCTGTTGATATTTTATCTATTTCTGTTAGACTTTTCTGGCTGTAATTAATTTTTGTCTTTTGCCACCTTCTTAAGTTTCCTGGTTTTGATATTTTGCTCAAATTTGGCCATCCTCTCTTTCATGAGTTTCAGTGTTTCTGATGTACAAACATTCTGAAATGAATGTCTAACTTGAGGTTCCAGTTCCACAATGGATGCTTTGAGTATGGCTTGCAGCTTTTTACTGGTTTCCAGTATGGTTTCAGTTACTTTCAGATCTGCTTCTTCCAGTATATAATACCATTTCTTGTTGTGATCAGGATCCACATTATTCCATATGGGTCTCTTGTTAATACTAAGTCTTCTGGGAATTAGTTTATTCTCCAGATTTGTGCTTGGATATATTTCTCCCATTGGAGGTTCTTTTTTTCCAACTGTCTCTCCCGAGTCTGTTGTACTTTCCTTATTTCAAGCTGTTCATTTTTTCGGGGGTCGAGGGTTATTGTGCTACCATTATATAAATTCCCTATGAAACTCAGAGCTTGGAGAAAGTCAGATATATATATATATATATATATATATATATATATATATATATATATATATATTTAAAATCTCAAATGTGGGAGATTTTGAATTAGTAGTTCTGGTGTTGCTCTGTGTTTGTGGATTTAGGTAAGTATTTATGTTTAAGATTGTAGGGTAGGGACTGTAGTGTGTGTTAGTGTGTGTTGTTACTGTGATGTGTGTGTGTGTCAGAGGAATGTAGTTTGCGTGGTGGTGTTTTGTGTCTGTGTGTATGTAGTGCAACCTTGGAGTTAGAATATTTAAGTAGGGAGGTGTGGGGGATGCAGCCCCCACATGGGGGGGGGGTGCAGGGGTGCTTGCCCCCTGCATATCATAAGGGTAGGAGTGTGTGTTTATTTAGTTGTGTGCGTGTGTGTTGTGATGGTTTTTTAAAGTGTTGGGAGTTTGAATTTTGCTGTTTTGCAGTTTTGGGATTTAGGTGTTTGTGATTGTGTAGTTTAGGGTATTTGGATTTTCTACTTTATGAGATCAAGATTCTGTAATTCAAGATTACTGATGTTCTAGTTTATAAAATGAATCCATAAATATATATATATATATATATATATATATATATATATATGTGTGTGTGTGTGTGTGTGTGTGTGTGTGTGTGTGTGTGTATATATATATATATATATATATATATATATATAGGAGCGCTACAAAATCCTGAAAGCCCAAAATCTTAAAACCCAAAATCCTGAGACTAAAATATTGAAAGTTCAAAATACTTAAAATTCAAAATACTGAAAACACACAGGATACCAACACTTACTATATTCCAGCACAAGTGCATAAAGAAACAAATAAAAGACAAACCGTATTACTCTTCTCCAAGTATAAGCAGGCGGGCAACCCCCCTGCTCCCCCATGTGGGGGGCTGTGCCCCCCACGCCCCCTACTACTTAAATATATAAACTCAGAGATTGCACTTAGTGTAGTGAAGTGCAATCTCGGAGTTGATATATTTAAATAGCAGGGTGTGTGTGGGGTACACCCCCCACATGGGGCGCAGGGGGGCTTGCCCCTGCTTATAGTTGAATGGTAATATGTTTCTGTATGTACTTGTACTGGAATATTGCAAGTGTTGGTATCTTGTGTGTTTTTAGTATTATGAGATTCAGTATTTTGAGTTTTCAGTATTTCGAACTTTCAAGATTTTGATTTCAGGATTTTGGGCTTTTGGGATTTTGTAGCATTCCTAGATATATATATATATATATATATATATATATATATATACACAAACACACATATATACATATATAAGAACTGGTTAAACAGCAGCCTATTAAAAATAATAAAACAAAAGTAAAACTTTTTTGCAGGGGGCAAGCATCCTTATATTCCCCCACATTCCTGATTGCACTACAGTGGGGAAAGGGCAAACTCCCTCATCCCTATTGTACTGCAGTCTTGCTCAGAAAAGAAAGCCAGTATGTCAATAAGCTAAAATATTTGATCAGCTGTTCTGGCTTTTTTTTCCAGTTCTACAAGTTGATATATACATACATGCACATGCACACACCTATATACTTATACATACATATATATATATATATATATATATATATATATATATATATATATATATATATATATATATATATATATATATATATATATATATATATGTAAATATATTATATATATACATATATATGTATATATATATATATATATATATAGAGAGAGAGAGAGATTTATAGTTTTATGTCTACTTACCAAAATGCCCAAGCATCAAATCCCAATTGACTGAAATTTTGTAAAAACACATCTACTGAAAAAATAAAATAAGAAAAAAAAAGAAACATTTTCCTTCTCCAATCTTATGACAAAAAAACTAACATTACATTCAGACCAAATAGTGGTGGTGCTACAGAAAGGGGATTTTCTAAGATAAATTGCAGGGCTAAGGTTAGGGGCAGGTATGGGGCAGGGGTATAGTTAAGATTAGGCTTAGCATGCATTAATGTTAGACAAGAGGGCTTCTAGTTCTTAAAATTGCAAGTTAACTCTAACCTCAACAGGTTTACTACATGTGTTTGCAAGCTAGTACCTTGTGTCATAGGTTCATAGGTTCATAGGTTCATACTAGGCTATCTGCCCAAGGGCATTTATAAGCCTAGCCCATAGTTATGTGGCTTTCGCCACCCCTTTAGTTTGAAGAAAACTATGCCTATTATTTTGCTGTGCCTCTGTCAAGCAGTGACACTGAAATAACCCCTGGGGTATATCTGCGATCTCCCATCCATTGGTCAAGATTCCTCTTGAACAAGGCCAGCGAGGTGCTCTGCCTCACATGTACCGGGATTTTGTTCCACAGCATAGGGAGTCTCTGGGTGATGAATCTGTCCCTCCAGCATGTTCTATTAATAACCATGTCAAGGTTTAAGTCTCCTGCCCTTGTGGTTTTGAGGGATCTAGATTTTTTGAGGTGAAGCATATTCATCAAATCTGGGTTTGACATGGCCTTATATGTCAGGCATAGGTCACCTCTGAGCAAGCAGTATGCGACTGAATAGAGCTGGAGTTCTTTCAGTCTGGCAGCATAAGACATATTTTTGAAACCCTTTATCCTTTTGGTGAGGAACTTTTGGGGCCTTTCCAGCTGCTGCAGGTGTCGGGTCAGATACATTCCGAATGGGGCATTGTACTCAATCATAGGTCTAATGAGTGATGAGTAAAGGGGGACGATGACCTCCCTAGATCTAGATGTGAATCCCTTCATGATCAGGTGGGCAATGTAGAAGATTTTCCTAACTACTTTGGCAACATGAGTGTCAAACGAAAGGTTACTGTCAACCTGGGTCCCCAGATCCCTGATGACTTCTTCTGTGCTCAGTGGATTGCCACCTATATGGTAGCTAGGGGTAACCTTGTTTTTCCCGAAGGGTATGACTATGCATTTCTTGGCATTTAACTTTAGGCCATGGCTCTGGCACCAGTTATCTGTTTCTGTGAGGCCCTTCTGAAGGATATCTGTGTCAGATGTGTTTTCGACTATGGCCCAGTTTGCAGTCATCTGCAAACTTTGTCAGCCATAACCCTCCTGTGTTTGCTTGTACTTCAGAAAAGTAGATGCTGAACAAGAGTGGTCCCAGGACTGAGCCCTGTGGGACACCACTTGTGACAGGCTTTGAGTCTGACATGGCGCCAGCAACTCTGACCCTGTGGGTTCTGTCACTTAGCCAGTTTGCAACCCATCTTGTGATGTATGGGTTTACATTTAAGCCGATGAGTTTTTCGATGATACCTGAGTGGGGTATTGTGTTGAAGGCCTTTGCCAGGTCGAGGTAGGCTGTATGGACTGCCTTGCCCTCATCAATGGCCTTGGTGACTGTTTCGAAAAAGTCAACCAAGTTTAAGAGGCATGATCTGCCTTTGACAAAGCCAAACTGGGATGGATCCAAAGTCTGCAAGTTCCCTATGTCTTTATTTATGAGTTCCATTATGATCCTCTCCATGGCTTTGCAGATAAGGCTTGTCAAGCTAATGGGACGGTAATTTCCAGGGTCGGTGGAGGCACCGCCCTTATGAAGTGGGACCACAGTCGCCGCGCCACTCCTTGCAGTGCGTATCCTGAGGTGAGGCTAAGATTAAACAGCTGTCCTAAGTGCGGGTTTAATTCCTCATTGAGTTCATGGAGCACACAGCCGGGGACACCATCCGGTCCCATGGATGCTGTGTTTTTTGCCTTGGAGAGAGCAGTTCTCACCTGGGCGTTGGAGATGTTTGGGGGGCTACAATCCTCTGGCATAGATATCTCTCCTTTTGGGGGGGGGGGAGAAGTTTGCACTGAACCTGTCAGCCAGTATGTTGGCAATGTGTGCAGGTTCAGTAATCTTCACATCATTTTGAACTAATTCCAAGCATATCTGGGAGTTTCCTCCTAGGTTTCTAACATAGCTCTCTGTCACTTCCTCTAAATGGCAAGTTCTATGACAAACATTAGCATGATCTTACTTAAATACCTGGTCCTCTCACCACACAACAGAGCCCTAACTCTAGCCCTAAAACTTCCACCTGTTCCATAACTCTAACTGTAGTACTCCTTTTCTGCCCTCTAACCCTTAAAGTTCTCAGTTACTCCCTAAACCTAAAACTCCACTCAGTCCTTCCTGCACCTAAAGTCCCCAGTCTCTCCTTAAACCTATAACTCCACTTCAACTTCTTGTCGTTAAAACTCCCTTTTCTCTTCTTTCACCTGTGCCTTTCATTCTGTTCACTAACCATAAACTCCCTTTCTGCTTCCTAAACATAAAACTCCTGTCCCACTCCTTTAATCTAAAGTACCTGACTGGTCCCTAACCCTCAACTTCTCTACTGTTCCCTAAACGTAAAACTCCCTCACTCCCTAATAACTATAAATCACCTTTCTGATCCCTGTCTGAAAATTCTAACCTACATTTTTATTCTATTTGACAACCACAGCATTCATTTAGCACTACAAATGACCAAATCATTCAACAAATTTTTCAGGAAAGATTTCATTTTTCTATATATGTTTCATACATATACACACACACACGCGCGCACACACACACACACACACACACACACACACACACACGCACGCACGCACACGCACACGCACGCACATGCACACGCACACAAGCACAAGTGCACAAAGTATGGCTGTCTGATTTATGTTTGTGCAGAAATGTGATGTTTTTAATATTTTGAGAAGCTATAGCAAAACAAGTGAAATAACATAAAACTTTAAAATGTCTACATCAAAATTCAAAGTGTACTTGTTTCATTCCCTTCAAGCCTGAGACCACAATCTAATGATATATTGCAGCTGTGTGTCCTGAAATTTTGAATTTTTCCTTAAAATAAGTTACACCATTTTGATGAGAGTTCTTTACAGAAAAGGAGAAAATGGCCAGAATGGTCAGTTGTGCCACCACACACTTTAGGAAAATATACATCAATAAAGGAGATAAAATAATGCACTTACCAGATAAACTTTACCTGCAACGTGATCCAGGAATGGGATTCGTTTGTGTCTGATGACATTGGCCATATCCTTAAAACCAGAGCTTGATAAACTTGTACCAACTGTGAATGTTAAAATCATTTGGAATATAAGCATCTATAAATGCTTGACTGCAAGCGGGCAATTCATACCACTTTATCTGTCGATGTATCTACTGCATACTGCTTCCCAAAAATAAAAATGACATTATTTCCTTTTAAATCAGGAAAAAAAAAACAAATTTGAGTTGTATACTTGATAATCGTAATTTTATCTACATTTTAAAACATTTGCAAAGACTGGCTTCACCTGCAATATTCTTTCACACAAAGAATTATGAATGTTCAAAGATAATCTATTCATTTTTCTGTTGACCTCTAAGCAGTTGTAAATGTGGTATAAGGGAAGGATTTTGCAAAACCTTAGAGGATACATGTGCAAAAAATGCACTCTGGGTTGTTTGATTCCGATCCAGATACCAGGTTTAATTAGGGCTAGCCAGATGAGTTACATATATTACATGAATGCTTCCTTAGTGGTATATTTCCTGGAGTCACTTCATGAATCCTTTCCTGGGTAAGCATTTGGGTAAGACATATGTTTAGAGCTTGGGATGCCAGATTTCAGTATGACACATTTCAAATGGGACACTTCCTGTTATCTCTTTCTTAAGCCAGTATTCTGATTTACATGCCATTTTGCTCTGATGCCTCTCCAGTGAGTGCATATGGTCCCTGTTCTAGGCAGATAAGATAAAATCCCACAAAAAAGTGGCCCTGCAACAAAATTAAAAGAGGTGTGTTTTATATTAGATTGTTCTTCTCTGTGCCAAGAAAGGAAGCAGGTCCTTTTAACTAGATTTTCAGATGTTTAAATGATACATAATGATGCCTGCAACCACATGAAAACAGCTTTGGTTCTGCTCACATTTCCACTATATTCATGAGAACACACACACACCTCCAAACCACACTGTTTGCTAGAGCGGTTCATGTCAATCACAGTTTGGGGGACAGCACATTCCAGAACCAGCCTAAATTACACCAACAATAACATGCTGTGGTCACAGGCGTACAGACTAGCAGATACCTGTGGCTTTATGAATGTTTGAAAATATTCCTGATCAAATAATCTGCCTGATTTTTTCCTCAGATCTTTATTTTCACACCAACTGTTTATAGACTTTTATAGCTGATTTTCGTCTGTCATTTTTCATTTCTTTTTTAATTTGTCACTGCCTGTTCCAACATTATGTGCATTCCTTTATGTGTGTCCTTTAATCCCAATTACACAGATATATTTAATCTAGAAGGCCCTCTTTCCTTATTAGAGGTTCATACTCAGGCTGCATGCCAGTACAAATTTTACACCCAAGGCTATAGGAAATGTATATGTTAAACCACACCATTAAGTATCAGACTGCAAAAAAAGTATCAGACTGCTATAAAAATGCATAATATAAAAATAACACATTGCTCTTTCATACTGTTGGTTTTCTGTCACTAAGGTGTAGTGCCACCCATTAACAATGGCAGGATTCCTATGTTTGTTTGCAAAACTTCCCCAGTAGGTCTGACTTATAATTGTTACAAACATATAAAAGCATGAAATCTGGTAGCAGGAAAAAATGACTTGTTCAAACGCTCTGCAGTTTTCTGACTCTTGTGGAAAATGTCTCCACACAGCTACTTTTTACTGTTCAACGCTCTCTCAATTCCCCAACCCTCTCCCTTCAGTTTTGAACTCATTGCTTCCTCAGGAAGGCAATTCCTCACCTCAACTGCTCTCTCTTTTTTTGGACTCTGTTCATTCTCCTTATTGCACTTGAAGGTTTCTGTCATACCAGCCCACCATATTTACTTCTTCCTATATAAATAAGTTCATTGCCTTTATCATTGTTTTTCACATAGTATCTCGTATAGATCATACTTGAGTAAAAAGCCTCTTTTTGGACTTTCTCTGTGTCTCCTAGCTTCTTGTGAAAAAGACATTTTGAGAAAAAATAGTATTCATGATGGAATCTCGCTAAAAGCTTTTATATAAAAGAATAATGATTTCTTGTTTTCTAGCTGTAATTTATCTAACCATATAAAGCAAGATACCAATATATGCAACTATTAGTGAAAAAGATATGTGTTCTGATAATATTGGGTTTCAGATGTTAAGACACACATCAGCAATATAAGATATGTATCAGTTGTTTTTACTAGATGATATAATAAAAACACAATAATTGTTTTTCTGGGAGCCATTGACATGGCCCAACAGAGATGGAGTGAAAAAAAAAGTAATCTCAGGACAAATTATATACAGCTGTCTAAGCATCTGAATGTTTGCTTTATATTTATCCTTTCCATTTTGACAAGCCTGGACAATGATTCTTTAGAAATGTTTTGACAGCGTTGTATAATGTCTTTGTCTTTACAATAGAATACAGCTTTTGTTAACCAGATTGATACACTAGATACAAGTATTTATTTCCAGGGGCAACTCAGTAGTACTGTTTGGCTGTGAGCTGCTCAGTCACACAATGGGAAAACAGAAACTCAGAGCAATCAAACATTGTCACAGTTTAGGGCACAGCACATTCCAGAACCAGCCTAAATTAAATGAAACTTTTGAGCAACAAATAGCCTTAATTCTCAGTGTTAGCCTGAGCTATATAGCTTTTAAAGTAATTTCACATCCCAAGTGTTGCAGCAGTTTTGAAACTTCCCTTGGATGTGAATTCTTTAGCATATTAATATTCCTTCTCGTGTGTCCGCGGTGGTGGTGCTGCGGTAGAGTTGTCGCCTCCCAGTAAGACGTTGTCCCGTTTGATTCTCAGCTAGAACGTCTACTGTGGAGACATGCGTGAATGGGCGTACCTTCGTTGAAGGTTGTGCATTAGGGCCGACAACTCAGCACGTAAAAATCAACTGCCAATCATTAGCAGACCGGAGTTCCGCTGTGGCGACCCCTAACTGGGAAAAGCCGAAAGACACAACAACAACATTAATATTCCTTCTCGTAGCCTACATAACCAATTTTTTGCTCTAGTCTCCACTGGTCCTGTAATTTCCAACCCTCAGCTACAGAGGGTATGATTACCTTAGCCGTCACTTAACCAGACATTGCTCCCAAGTCTTGCCTCTAAAGGGATTGTGAGTCCAGTGCCAACCTTGTTAACAAATGGGAATTATTATTATTGTTATTATTATTATTATTATTATTATTATTATTATTATTGGTACTTTTCCGTTATCAGGGCAACACTTTCAATGCGAGCGTTCAGCTGAAATCCAGAACCTTGACATGTCTATCGACCACATGTGTGTAAAAAGTATTTGTCCTAAAAAATTTTCTAAGCAAAAAATGAAGTTATCTGGGTAAACTGTCCACATGCCTGGTTAACGGATGTGTCTTGCTACTGGATTTTACCTAAGCGATGGCACTGAAAGTGCATCGCGAAATGCTAAGAAAAGTAAATAAATGCAGCAAATGTGGAAACCGTGGGCTTTCTTCATTTTTATTTCTGCAGCATATCCAATCGTTATAATTGCCCTACCAGAAAGGAAAAATGAATGATCTCCCTGTACAGTGACTTCTTAGTGTTAATGTCCTGCGTGCGGTACCCAAGTCATGAGGCGATTGACTATCACAGGCAACACCACCGTGCAAAGCTCCTGTCAGTTCCTCCCCCCACATTCATCTTGCCGGGCTGTCCTGAAAATAACATTAAGTATGACACAGAAAAGAAGGAAAATAAGGGACACTTAGCTCCCCAAAAAAGAACATTTTTCACTGTAAAGTTGAGCCATTCACACTTTGAGAGAATGCTTTAAAGTGTTCCCTTTTACATGACATTTTGTTTTTATCGGTAATTTGCTCCTGCGGTTGCTGAGCCCCGAATGCTCTGTATTGTCATGTCTGTAAGGAGTTACTACAAACATCATGTAAATTGGATAAAAGTTAAAGAGGAAAGATGTGACTTCTACATTTTTGAGAAATGTTAACATAAACACCTAAAAGATGAACAGCTGAAAGACATGTAAATAGAGTAGTATCGGAGCTCAGCAACCGCTTTGAAGGTGTTGCCCCGATAACGGAAAAGTACCTTATTATTATTATCTTTTTTTCATGCAGCCATCCCTGGCACTTGCATTTTCATGTAGGGAAATCGTCAATGCACTTCCATGTACACAATCTCATCTGGAGGGTTTTCAGACCACTTCTACCATGTGTTGTTACCTGGAGTGGGCTTCCTGGCCTCTATCAGATAGCAATCAAGCAGTGGCTACATCCACACCAAAACTGGAGAGGAGGCTAAGAGTTGTTCGGTTCTTCCCCATCTAGCAGGACTTCCATAAGCCATCCCAAGTCAAGACTGGCATCTAACAACATGAATACACATTGCAGCATTGTTAAAACTGATAGCTATATTGTTTTGATAGAGTTTGACTTAAGCTAATGCTGAAACTAAGTTCCCAGCAAATGCATAGTCTCACATGAAGATTGCCCTGTCCCTTATCTGCTGATCTTTACCTCCAGTAAAGATGGTGTTCTAGCTCTCTCTCTCCATGTCCAACTTACTTTAACTTTGGTGAACAATGATTGAACAATGGCATTGCCTCTTCTCAACCTATGGTTCTCCACTTAGGTTTACCTACTACCCATCATAGCATATCTCTTAGACTCACCATTTACTGAAAATTACAGTCCAAATAATGAGTCAAAAACCTATTAAAAAAGGAAAAAATCTTTTTTTTTTTTTTTTTGCAGGGGGCAAGCCTCCCCTGTATCCAACATGTGGATAAAGTAATACACAAACACCTCCCCCAAAAGGATATTAATGTTTTGAAATGAAAATCCCCATCAACCAGTGGTGACTCATAGGAAAGCCCTCCCCTTACCATATTTTTCCTATTCTACCAAATTACCTATGTTTATTTTATGCATTTATTGAGGCTGTGGTGGTGCAGTGGTTAGCATTGACGCTTCACAGCAAGTGGTTCTCCTGTTCGATTCTTGGCTGAAGCGCCTTCTGTGTGGAGTCTGCATGTCCTCCCTGTGGTCGAGTGATGTTAAAGACATGCAGGTAGGTGTGTGCATGAATGGGTGTGCCTTCTTTGAAGGTTGGGTGTCGGGCTGGCAACTCAGCACAGTAAAAATCCACTGCCAATCATTAGCAGATGGGAGTTTCTCTGTGGCAACCCCTAACCTGGAAAAGCCGAAAGACTTTTATTTTATGTATATATTGACTTGTTCACTGGGAGAGTGGGCTAGTCTATTGCTCTGCGCAAACACTACCTGAGCTCATAGAGCTAGAAACACATTATGGTCTTACTACTCAACAATGTTATACACAGAATGATTACATAGCAAAATACAAAGCATGATGACAAGATTTAATGAAGATAGTGTATGATTAGAATATCTATTCACTATGTATTGAGAGAAAAGCAAAATGCAAGTCAAGACATATATAAAATAAAGGGCAATCGTACATATAATGTATAAACATAAACATACATTTTTATATACATTTGAAATACAGGCATATATGATGGTACATTATAAGGCTGAGAAAAGTTTCTTAAATTTATTCTACTATCTATGATATGGAAATGGGCTGGTAAGCTATTGTAGCAGTTGCAGATAGATTAAGTAAAGAGATGCTCTTTAAGTGCAACTTTGAAGCTTGTAATGGTTTCAATATTTTGACGTCAGTAGGCATGAATTCCATGTTACTCTGAATTAGCAAAAAAACTCTGTTTATGCTCATCATCTACTTTTTCTCACCTAAGTCTGTCTTCTTTCCTCTCCCATATATCTCTTTTATGACAACCTATCAAAATGTTGAAGCTCAGCTCACTGATCCTGACATACTGATATTTGCCAACCCTATAATATAGCTAAACAGTTTAGTACACATAGAAAGTACCAGTAGAAAGAAGAGGTGAAGGATAACTTTAGTCCAGCATTTAACTCTATAAAGTTATATTGTACAATCCTTTTACTGACAACATATCATAAAACTATATATATATATATATATATATATATATATATATATATATATATATATATATATATATATATATATATATATATATACATATATATATATATATATATATATATATATATATATATATATATATATACACACACACATATATATATATAGATAGATAGATATCTATATCTATGTATATGTGTGTATATATATATATATATATATATATATATATATATATATATATATATATATATACTACAAGAAAAACCTAGCCAAGCTAGAATTTTCTTTGTGTGATACCTTAAACCTCCCTTAAGGACATCAAGTGTTTCAATAAGAAGCCATATAGCTGAAACACTTTATGCCCTTAAGGGTTCATTTGCATATATCCCATAGGCCTCTATTACAGGAGGTTAAAGGTGTCACGCAGTGAAAACTCTAGCTTGCCTAGGTTTTCCTTGTAGTTTTTATTAATTGGTTTGTCTGTCTGACCTTTGTACTTTTTTGTTTTATATATATATATATATATATATATATATATATATATATATATATATATATAGATGCACATACATATATATATATATATATATATATATATATACACACACACACACACACACACACACACACACACACACACACACACACACACACACACACACACACCTTCATTTAAAAAGATAGTATAAATAATTATAGAAGATTTAAATAATTACAGTTAAGTTCACTAATTATGTAAAGAACATAACAACTTAGTGCACAGAGCACCATGATTACACTCCAAAACTGGAAAAAAAGATAAGCCAGTAACATACTTCTCTACAGCGAGACCCAAATGTGACAGCACTTAAATGTAACAGGGAAGGGTCGTTCCTTCTTTCTCAACTGTCCATGAATATCTTTCCTAATACATTTAATTTACAGATGTCAGTCTGTAAGTAATTTAATGAGACTAGAATATATGTCCACAGGTGAATACTAATTTAACTGCCATGAAGGGCTATTTTAAGCCTAGCCAATAACTAGAAGTCAAAATCAAACCTTGTACAATGTGTCTATGAGGTGAAGACCTAACAATTATGCAAACCCACTCCAGTAATTAAAAACTGCCCCTGATATTTTCCTGCAATTATATTTACTTGCTGTCTATGCAGCAGCACTTGCTAACTGCTTTACTGGCATCTGCCACTGAGAAGACTCTAGAATTATGCATAGTTGCAACAAGTTCCTCAACAGTTTGTGACATAGTATTCATTTGTATCTATTTATTTAATATTTAGGGAGCCCTACAAATGTTAAGCTTTCCTTTACTGCTGTTACCATGCTACTGCCCAAAATTAGTTGATTAAGATGCTTACCAATTGCACCTAGGTTTAACACACAGTTGTTGTTGTCTTTCGGCTTTTCCCAGTTTGGGGTCGCCACAGCAGAACTCCGGTCCACTAGTGATTGGCAGTAGATTTTGACGAACGCCGAGGTACAAGTTCAACGTTCAACCTTCAACGAAGGCATGCCCATTTACGCATGTCTTTCGAATACCCACCCAACCATGGGGAAGACATGCAAACTCCACACAGAAAGCACTTCCCACACTCCAAACGAGAATCGAACAGGAGAACCTCTTGCTGTGAGGCAACAACGCTACCACTGCACCACCTATTTCTTGTCCTCCTATGCACTTTAGGAACTCATCTTAGTACATGAATAACAAGAATTGCTTTAAGTAAAATCTTAACATGTGTCTCCTTGAAAACAACCTAATATAATAAAGAAATCAGATTAGCACTGTAAAATATCAGCAGAATACTGAGTGCACAGTTTCACAACTCTGAACCAAGTGCTTATGACTTATGACTGAAATCTTGTTATTATAATGGCTGGTACTATCAGGATCTTTAACATTTCTAAGTGATTTGAAAGTTTCCTAGAGGAAAAAGGCACAATGTCACCAAAAAAAGAAATGATGTACTCACCGTCATGTTCCATCTGTGTTGTCCATTTCATTCTTCCTCAACTGTTGGGGTTGGATCCGACTCGGCCTTTGCTAAAGCTCATGGCAACCAAAAACTCTGGAACTTCTCCCTTACCCACAATGCACCAGTCCCAATTACATCAGATCTTCTTTGCTGCCTTAGTAGAAAGTAAAATATGGAAATTACTATGGAAAAGCTATAGCTGGAGTTCATATAAAATAAGAACATATATGTCCCCTAAGCACTCACACTTCCAGTTGAGGAAGAATGAAAATAGACAACACAGATGGAATGTTATGGTGAGTACATAACTTCTTTATCTGATGTTGTCAATTTCCATTCTGTTCTCAGCTGTTGGGACAGAGTCCCCAGCTACCTAATGTCCAGGGTGGACTCAAGGAAGGATATTCCTGAGCACCATAGTGTCAAAATATGGCCTTCCTCTGGAGACCAGATCTAATTTGCAGTGATTAACAAAGGTATGGTTAGTAGTCCAAGTAGCTGCTGCAGAAATTTCATCCATGGGCACTCTGGATTGAAAAACTGAAGAAGCTGCCATATATCTGGTGAAGTGGGCTCAAACCGGTTTTGTCAGAGCAATGCCCAATTTATTATACACAAAAGAAATTCAAATTGGGTGGCGCAGTGGTGCAGTGGTTAATATTGTCACCTCACAGCAAGGGGTTCTCCAGTTCAATTCTTGGCTGGGGTGCCTTCTGTGTGGAGTTTGCATGTTCTCCCTGTGTTCGCATGGGTTTCCTCTGGGTACTCCGGATTCCTCCCACATTCCAAAGACATGCATCTGGAGCATTTCTCCCTGGGCCTCTGCTGAAAACAGGCTCTGTGGAACCTAGTCGGACTTTCCCAGTCAACAAATGATAAATAAAATAATAAATAAATTGTTATCTATCTAGTTAAAGTAACTTTGGTAACTGGTTTACCCAATGTTGGCTCCATATATCAAAAAAATAATTGATCAGCATTTCTGATGTTTTTCCTATGTAAGTAAAAACATAACTGTCTATGAACATCCAGTAAATGTAATACATGTTCTCCTTTATAAGAAAATTTGGGAAAGAATACTGGAAAATTAATAGATTGATTTATATTGGATTCTGACACCATCTTTGGAAGAAAAGTTTGGTTGGTACATAAGGTAACTCTGTCTTTATGAAAAATCAAGTATGAGAGTTTCAAACACAATGCTTAGATCTCAGAAATTCTTCTGGCCAAGGTAATGACTACTAAGAAAATTGTTTTCTATGAAAGATATTTGAGCTCACATGTAGCTGAGGGCTCAAAACGGGACTGTGTAAGAGACTGCAGCACAAGGTTAATGTCCCAAGGGGGTGTAGGATCTTTAAATGGTGGCCTTAAAAGTAGATTGCCTTTTAAAAAGGCTTTGCTCAACTTATGGGATGCTACAGAAGAGTCATATATTACAGAGTGAAAAGTGGAAATCGCTGATAATTGTACTTTAATAGTAGAAGAAATGTCTCCTTCTTTAAAAAGATCCACTAGAAATTCCAGGATATCATGAATGGGAGATGAAAAGGTTTAGTGTTATGATTTTGAGCCCAAAAAATAAATCTCCTCCATTTGCAGGAGTACAGTCTTCTGGTGGAGGGTTTATGGGAGAAAAAAAGAATATGATGGACCAGAGAAGACAGCATAGGTTGTCTGACTATTAATGGAATTGGAGGAGCCAGGCAGTCAGCCTGTGATTCACTAAGTCTGGATGTATCATACCTGTTGGGTGAGACAGGAGGTCTGGAGTTAGATCCAGAAATCAAGGTGGTTGAATTAGGCGAGGCCAAAGGAAGGTAAACCAAACTTTTTCATGCCAGTAAGGGGCAATGAGGATAACCTTGCCCTTCACCTTGCAGCTTTCTGTAGAAATTTGGAAATCAGTGGAGTGGGAGGATACGCATAAAGGAGACCAGAGGAGCAATCATTAAGTAAAGCTTCTCTTGGGGATTCCCCTTGTGTGGGGATTAGGACAAAGTAACTGCTGCATTTGTTGTTCGGGGGGGGTGGGAATAGATCACAGCAAGGTTGGCCCATTGTCAGAAGATTGTTCTCCCAGTCTTTTTGTTGAGGAACCATTTGTGAGGTAGAAGAATGCAACTGTTCAATTTGTCCACTATCACGTTGGATTTCTTCAGAATGTATGCTGCTAAAAGAAAGTGGTTGGAAGAGATCATCCACTGCCATGCTCTGAGAGCTTCTAAACACAATGCGTAGGATTTGGTTCCTCCCTGTTTGTTGATGTACCAGATGACTGACATGTTTTCTGACTGTACTGCAATTGTGCCCAAAGTGAGAGTATTCTGAAATGCCTGCGACACTAACAGCACTGTTATCATCTCCAGAACATTAATATGCAAATTGGCCTATTCATGGGACAAGATGTCTTGGACTGTCTTCCCCATATAATGCCCCCCAACCCTTGCTGGGAAGCATCAGTGGTCACTACAGCTTTGGGCTGAGGGTGAATGAAAGGACGACCTTGTAGAACCTGGTCTGAATGAATCCACCACGTCAGATCTATCTTGCAAATCTGCGTGATTCTTATCTTGCAAGACATTGGTTGATAAATAATCAACCATTTAGTAGTCAACATCCATTGCAGAATTCTCATATAGAACCTGGTGAGTGGTACTAAGGTTACTGATGCCACCATCAACCCCAGAGCCTGAAGGACCAGTTGGGCTGAAACTGAAGTGCTGCATATTATCTTTCTGACTTGAAATCTTATGGTCTAAACTCTCAGTAATGGAAGAGAAATAATAGTTGTCTTTGTATTGAGAATCAGTCCTATAAACTCTAAAATCTGAGTTGGTTCCAGATAAGATTTGTCATAGTTTATGGTACTCCCCAGAAGACAGCAAGTCTGGACAACCTGGACTTTTGCACATATGAGTTGATGCTTGTTGGGAGCAGTAATGAGCCAGTCATCTAGATATGGAAACATCCAGAAACCTTGCAGTGTAAGGTGAGCTGCTACTACTGCCATGCACTTGGTAAACACCCTGGGGGCTGTGGCGAGTCCAAAGGGCAGTACTCTGAACTGATAATGACTGACTCTCAGCCGAAAGCATAAGAACCTTCTGGACCATCTGTTCATTTTCATCTGATAGTACATGTTGTGAAGGTCTATGGGCACATCCAGTCATCTTTGCCCAGAAATGAGAGAATGGACTGAACCATGACCATCTGAAACTTTGTTCTTCAAACTATCTTGTTTAATTTGAAGAGATCCAGTATTAGTCTCAGTCCTGTTTTCTTTGGCACTAAAAAGAAACTTGAGCAAGGTCAGGATTCTATTTGGTCTTGTGGGACCTCTTGGATGACTCTTTTTTTCAATCAGATTTTGTATTTAAATGCTGCTTGTTCCCTCTGACTGGGTGGGACATCAGGGTTTTTCTTGGGATTGGGGGAGAAAGGGAAAAGGGTGTAATATATCCTCAGGAAATAATCCATTGTACCCAAGTATCTTTTGTTATATCTATCCAGGCTCTCTGGTGCAGGGATAAGAGTTCCCTGATTGCCTCCAAAGGTGGACAATCTGGCCTCCTTTCAGGAGCAGTGGTAGGGTTTGCCAAAGAAAGTTTCTCTGGCACCCTGGTTCTGCGGGCCTCCTTTGCCTGAAGGAAGTCTTCATCCGTTTGAGGTACCTCCTCTGCCTCTGGGGGGAACCCCCTCCATGTCAAACATAGGTGGTAGTCTACTTAACACCAAAAGTGTGATAAGAAACCTTGGGACACAGCTGGACAGTAGTCTCTCCTTTGATAATCACATCACCACAGTAGTCAGGAAATCCTTCTACATGGCACACTTCATCACAAAAGGTTTCTTATCCAGGAAAAAAGAGGTCATTGTTCACCGCTACTCGTCACTCATTAGAGCCATTATAGAGTACAACGACCCTTTTGGTATGCACCTCACAAGACATCTACAACAACTGGAAAGGCTGCAGATATACCTCACAAAGAGCATTACCAGCCTCAAACAGATGCCCTACACAGACTATCTCAAAAAACTCCAGCTTTACTCTGTCACATATCGCCTACTCAGAAGCAATCTCTGCCTAATATACAAAGCTATGTCAAACCCAGAGCTGTTGGACATGCTCCACTTAAAGAAATCCCAATCCCTCCAAGCTACACGCTCTAGGGACCTAAACCTTGTCACCACAATAAATAGAACATGCTAGAGGGATAGATTCCTGTCCCAGAGACTTTCCATACTTTGGAACAAACTACCTATCTATGTCAAACAAAGCTCCTCATTGGCAGTCTTCAAGAAAAATCTTGATGCTTGGATGGGAAATAGAAAATTCACCCCGGGGATCACCTCTGTGGCTCCGCTCGACAGGGGCACAAGAAAATAATTTTCTTGGGTCGCGAAAGACAGGGTACCTTTTTGCTTAGGCTTGTATAGGCCCTAGGGCGATAACCTAGTATCTACCTATGAACCTATGTTTGCCTTGAAAAGGACCCAGAGACTTCTTGAACCACATTTTTCAACCACCTCATTGATTCCTAGAAAAGGTTCTTTGCGGAGTCAAAAAATGCACGCCCATGGCAGACAGGGTCTTTCCATCCTTTTCACACCTGGATAGAGTGTGTTTTACCTTGGGGCCAAATAAAGATGTTCCGTCAAAAGGAGCACTCATGAAAGAAAACTTAAAGGGCTTTGCAAACTCATAAAGACACATCCAGGCATGTCTCCTTATGGAAATGCCTGAACCCACTGGGCTTGAGGTTCCTTCCATTACATGTGAAATCAACCTCATGAAAGAATTCGATATGGACTGTAAGGTCATTAGCTGAGAAGTAACTGATGCCTGAACTTCATCAGAAACAGCACCCAAAAGGGTATTTGATAACTCCCTGATCAAATTCCGCTGAAGTATAGTAAAATGTACAAATAATTTGGAGACCTCAACGCAAAGGTCGCTGAAGCATAGACACACTTCCCAAATGAAATGAAACTTGCTTTCCAGAAATGAACAGTATAATATCTGTGATGAATCTTTCACTCCCAGTAAAGTAAACAAACAGGTGTTTGATCTGTAGCTGAATGTAACACCCTTGCAAATGATTTCCACCTTATTAGAAATGGTAGGAGAAATGTTATCATGTTACTGAAAAATTCTGTTTAAATAGAATATTTTATTAATAGAGCAACAAAACCACACTGAGTCCAAAAATAAAGTAAGTGCTTTTGTTTACTAAATGAGCAAACTTCTTCAGACAATTCAAAAAATAAAAAATAAAATGCAAAGCTTAAATAAATTTACAAATCATGACATCACACAATAATTAAATATCAAGCCTCCATTTAAAGGGCTAAACACTACATATTTCCTTGCTATTAAGCACATACATAGTTAGAAGCCTTAAATATCAATGGATCAACCATTAAACACATAAAACACTAAACTTCTTAGACATTATAAATATAAAGTCATCATTAAATATAATAGACAATATAAATATAAGCATATATATAAAACATATATAAAAAGTGTATATATATATATATATATATATATATATATATATATATATATATATATAAAATAAATAAAACATTCATATTTTTCATCTGGTCAAAGCCTTCAATTTCAGAATGCTTCTAATAGACAAAGAATCATTCATACCTGGGGGAGTCAAAGCATTCAATTTTAGTTGCCAAATCAATTCTTTTTCATCCAATTTCAAGTCGATTGGCCCACCTCTAATATTATCAACCATCTTTTCAATAACTAAAAATTTAAATTCATGGGTCGGGAAAGAATTAATATGCCTAGCTAGGGCATTATTCAAATTCATTTTTTCAGTTGCATACATATGTTCGTAAATTCTATTTTTTAGGGGTCTTTCTGTTCTACCTACATAAAAGGCAGGACAATAAATACATGAGCTCAAATAAATGACCCCTTTTGTATTGCAGTTGAATTTACCCTTTATAAAAAAATGTTATCCCTAATGCTAAAAGAATTTGCCACTTTCATATGTTTACACCACTGACAAGCCTCACATTTGAACATCTCACAATAAGGTAAATGATGTCTTGGTGTTCCTCTTTCAAGAACCATTTTCAAATTCCTACCCCTCCTAAACACCACACAAGGAAAATCACCCACATTATTTTTGATTAAGTTATTATCCAAAAGGAAATGCCAATTCTTCAAAATAATCGATTTAAGGGAAGGTGCATCCACAGAAAAAGTGGTAATGAAACTCAATTTGGTTAAATCAATATCAAAAGGGGCATAGGAATTATTGGTTTCTGATCCAATATGGTTAAGACCTGTAACCAAACCAAAATTCCTGTCCTGTAAAGGGTCCACATTATCAAAAAGGTGGACATCTCCAATTACATCCTTAACATGCCCCTCCCTAGAAGACAACAATGGTTTAAAAAAACCTCTCAGTCTTTTATAATGGACTTCCTCAATAAGGTCATCAACTAATTTGCTGGGGTAACCACATTTAATAAACATCCCCCTCAAAAGATTGTATTCATCCATGAAATCAGATTCCAAAGAAACCATCCTAGCAGCCCGAACTAATTGGCCCTTTACTACGCCTCTCTTCTGGGCAAAAGGATGGCAACTGGAATAATGTAGGAATGCACTGGAATAAGTTGGTTTTCTAAACATCTTCGAAATATATTTCTTCAAAGAAAAATACTTAATCAGTTCTACATCCAAAAAGGAAATGTTTTCTGTTTGAAATTCCCAAGTAAAATCCAAAAAGTTGGCAAATTTAGTAATATGCTCAATAAATGCAATAGCTGAAAGTTCATCACCTTTCCAGAGGATGAAAATATCATCCAAATAACGGGTGTACCATGCAGTTCTCTCTTGAAAAATAGCATCCTTAAATAGGAAATGTCTCTCCCAATAGGCCATTACAGTATTCGCAAAAGTGGCCCCATAGGAACAACCCATGGCAACACCCATTTTCTGTAAAAAAATTCCCTATTGAACAAGAAATAATTGTTAAGTATAAGTTCCAATAAATAGATAATCAAATCAATATTAGAACCCTCAACATGTTGTTCTAAAAGGAAATCTCTTACCCATTCACAACCTATGTCCTGAGGAATAACTGTATAAAGATCACGTACATCGATTGTGAAAAAAATTACAATCCTCAGAAAAAGGTAGTATTTAGTATTTAGTAAATGAAAGCGCTTACTTTATTTTTGGACTCAGTGTGTTTTTTTTGCTCTATCTTTAACAGTTTTCAGTTTTCGCTATTTGGTCTAGTTTGTTTGTTTGTGGTTTATATGGAGGAATCGACCACACTTGTGTCTCAAGATTTATTTAACAATGAGGTTCCTATACCTAATACTGATTCTGGAGCCATTGGAAAATTAACTGCATTAATTCAAATGTTATCACAATGGGTTGAAACTCTCGCTAGCCAAGTTGCGAATACCTTGCCTTGTAGCACCGGAAATGCCGGTAGTTCTGGTTTGAACTTACTTGAGGATTCAGCTCTTCCTAGGTTACAAGCTAATACCTCCGGATCGCAGGATCGAGGTAATCCAGTGCATGGGAGTTTTTCATCTGGTTTGCCCTGTTCTGGGGTTCGTTCTTCACCGAATGGTGGGATTACATCAGAAAGACACATTCAAGCTAATTCTAATATCGGTGGAGCAGTGAGTACTTCCTTAGCCATTCCTAATCTAAACAAATGGTTTAAGGATCCGGTTTCCTGTTTTAACATTACTTTACAAGCATCTAATTCATCGAGTACTGTTGCTGCTGGAAACAACTTGATTAATAATTAAACAAAATGTTGACATTAAAATGTTCCATTTTAAGAAATTACAAATGGAGGTGCAATATTTAAATGAATGTATTAGGAGGCAACAAGTTCCGAAGGGGCTTAGGCAATGGTGGTTCCCTTCGGGCTTGACTCCTAATTCTGTTTTTCATAAAAAACTGCTTAGCCTATTTGACCAACAAGGGGTTGAATTTATGGGCTTGTTGGTCAAGAACTATTGTGCCCAAATGGATGTCCTGAAAATGGAACTTGCAGAATTGGACTTGATTATCCATTCGGATAATGACTTTTTACATTACAAATATGATTTTTTTCACATATTGTCTAGTATTGATAATGCATTGTCTAAAATCAAAGATAATAAACTGAAGAAACTGAACAGAGACCATTTAGCCTACGTGAAAGGGTTAGCTTACCCTTTATCCCCTTCTAATGTTAACTTGAACATGAATACAGGACTTAATAATGAGCTGTCTGACCTGGGTGAGAATGCTGATGATAATTTTGATAGTAATGAGAGTGTTTTGAATAACGTTATGCCTACTGAAGTATCCCCTGTGAGAAGGAGTGAAAGACTTGCTAATAAGCACCCTAACAGTGGTGGGAATAACAATAGTAACCCCAATATGGAGGGTTTGGGTTCCTCTCAGGGTTTTCAGGGGGCCAGGAAATTAAACAACGGGAGACAGTAAAATTGGCCCCAACAACAACAGCATTGGAAAAGGAAAGGGCAGAACAGAAGGAGGAGATAATTTTTACTCCTAGTCCTGTAAGTTATTTAATCCCTGATGTTAGAAGTTGTTTAAATCCTGTTGGCATTCATGTAAAAACCGTTAAAATATTATCTAACAGTACCAAAGACTTTAAAATCTATAATTATTCTACATTTACACCTGCCCCCTTACTCATTGATGTTCTGGCTAAAGGTTTAACATTTATTCCTTCTTCTAGGGGAGATTTAGCTAGAACTATCATTGATCTTAAGTCTTTTACTAGGAAATTGAATTTGAATGTTCTTTTCGGTACCAATTCTAGTTTGATTAAAGACTTTAGGGTTGCCAGCATATTTAACCCTGTATTACATCCTTCCATTTTACTTTTGAAAAAAAAATGTGAGAATGACTTTAGGAATGTTTTGAACAACAAAGGTTTATATAGATCTGAATTATTATTTAATTTGTCTCGTGCAGAAAGGGAAGCATTGAAAGATTTGAATTTTGCTGATATACATATTATTAAACCTGATAAAGGGGGTGGCTTGATCTTTATGGATAATGATGATTATTATAACAGTATGCGTGCACTTTTTAATAATGAGGTTTATGTTAAAGTTTCCTTAAATGAAATGAACGGTACATATCAACGCATTAAGGGCTTTATTAAAAATGTACTTATGGATGGATGTATTGATATGGATTTATTCAATTACCTTTCCATTTCTCATCCTCTTACCCCTTTGATGTTTGGACTACCTAAAATCCATAAAATTTGGATAACTCCCCTTTTTCGTCCAATTATTGATGGTAGACAATCTATCACCTATGCTTGTGCCAAATTTGTGGACACTAAACTTAAAGAAGCCTTGAAAAATGAGAGTCAGATATGTAAGGACTCGCTGGCTTTTTTAGGGGTGAGTAATAATTTCCCTTTTTCTGAGGATTGTAATCTTTTTCACAATTGATGTACGTGATCTTTATACAGTTATTCCTCAGGACATAGGTTGTGAATGGGTAAGAGATTTCCTTTTAGAACAACATGTTGAGGGTTCTAATATTGATTTGATTATCTATTGGAACTTATACTTAACAATTATTTCTTGTTCAATAGGGAATTTTATTTACAGAAAACGGGTGTTGCCATGGGTTCTCCCTGTGGGGTCACTTTTGTGAATACTGTAATGGCCTATTGGGAGAGACATTTCCTATTTAAGGATGCTATTTTTCAAGAGAGAACTGCATGGTACACCCGTTATTTGGATGATATTTTCATCCTCTGGAAAGGTGATGAACTTTCAGCTATTGCATTTATTGAGCATATTACTAAATTTACCAACTTTTTGGATTTTACTTGGGAATTTCAAACAGAAAACATTTCCTTTTTGGATGTAGAACTGATTAAGGATTTTTCTTTGAAGAAATATATTTCGAAGATGTTTAGAAAACCAACTTATTCCAGTGCATTCCTACATTATTCCAGTTGCCATCCTTTTGCCCAGAAGAGAGGCGTAGTAAAGGGCCAATTAGTTCGGGCTGCTAGGGTGGTTTCTTTGGAATCTGATTTCATGGATGAATGCAATCTTTTGAGGTGGATGTTTATTAAACATGGTTACCCCAGCAAATTAGTTGATGACCTTATTGAGGAAGTCCATTATAAAAGACTGAGAGGTTTCTTTAAATCATTGTTGTCTTCTAGGGAGGGGCATGTTAAGGATGTAATTGGAGATGTCCACCTTTTTGATAATGCGGACCCTTTACAGGACATGAATTTTGGTTTGGTTAGAGGTCTTAACCATACTGGATCAGAAACCAATCATTCCCATGCCCCTTTTGATATCGAATTAACCAAATTGAGTTTCATTACCACTTTTTCTGTGGATGCACCTTCCCTTAAATCAATTATTTTGAAGAATTGGCATTTCCTTTTGGATGATAACTTAATCAAAAATAATGTGGATGATTTTCCTTGTGTGGTGTTTAGGAGGGGTAGGAATTTGAAAATGATTCTTGAAAGAGGAACACCAAGACATCATTTACCTTATTGTGGGATGTTCAAATGTGAGGCTTGTTGGTGGTGTAAACATACAAAGTGACAAATTCTTTTAGCATTAGGGATAAAAAAAATTTATAAAGGGTAAATTCAACTGCAATACAAAAGGGGTTGTTTATTTGAGCTCATGTATTTATTGTCCTGCTTTTTACGTAGGTAGAACAGAAAGACCCCTGAAAAATAGAATTTACGAACATATGTATTCAATTGAAAAAATGAATTTAAATAATGCTCTAGCTAGGCATATTAATTCTTGCCCGACCCATGAATTTAAATTTTTAGTTATTGAAAAGATGGTTGATAATATTAGAGGTGGGCCAATCGACTTGAAATTGGATGAAAAAGAATTGATTTGGCAACTAAAATTGAATGCTTTAACTCCCCCAGGCTTGAATGATTTTTTGTCTATTAGAAGCATTCTGAAATTGAAGGCTTTGACCAGATGAAAAATATGAATGTTTTATTTATTTTATATATATATATATATATATATATATATATATATATATATATATATATATATATATATATATATGTATACATACTTCTTATATATGTTTTATATATATGCTTATATTTATACTGTCTATTATATTTAAAGATGACTTTATATTTATAATGTCTAAGAAGTTTAGTGTTTTATGTGTTTAATGGTTGATCCATTGATATTTAAGGCTTCTAACTATGTATGGTCTTAATAGCAAGGAAATATGTAGTGTTTAGTCTTTTAAATGGAGGCTCGGTATTTAATTAGTGTGTGATGTCATGATTTGTAAATTTATTTAAGCTTTGCATTTTATTTTTTATTTTTTTAATTGTCTGAAGAAGTTTGCTCATTTAGTAAACGAAAGCGCTTACTTTATTTTTTGACTCAGTGTGGTTTTGTTGCTCTATCTTTAACAGTTTTCAGTTTTCATTATTTGGTCTAGTTTAGAATATTTTATTAACTGACTTTAATCTTATGTGGAAAATACCTAAATGTAAGATCTTGCATAGTAATCCAAAAGTCTATTCAACAAAATAGTTGAAAAGAGTTTCCCCCAGATTCACTAATCCTCTGTGTAAGACTTAATAAGTCTTACTCGGAGGCTGCAGTTGAATGGTTTGACATCAGCGTGCCATGAATATGCATGAGGGTATGCTGACTCAACCATAAGTCTTACACGGACCGTGTAAGAAAGCAGGAGGCGTGTCTGACTGCCAAGCAGTCTAAATGTCCATGCCCCTGCAAGTGTTTTAAAACTAAACAAAGCATACACACAAGAGTGAGTCCGCTCAAATGTCCCTACACCCAACACCACACTCCCTGATATTGTAAACCCCTATCACAGTTCTAAAACGCAAAACATTAAATATATTTTTTTTAAATCCCCAAAATAGCTGCCCGTATTTGCGCGTGAGTGCGCAGGTGTGCCCATTGCTTAGCTAGAGTTAGCAATTCTGACATGGAAGAGCATAAGAAAGAATGTTAATGCAAATCACACCAAATAGCAATAGTGTAATGGTAGAGCGTTCGCACAAAGAAAAGGCATTCACGGTTTGAGTCCCACCACTCCCCTTCGTATTTATTTTTTAAATCGGTATATGAAATAATACCTGACAAATATGTTTAAACATTACCAAAAAGCAGTGAAATGGCCAATGTATCAGTGAACAAAATAAATATTTTAAGGGATCCTGATATAAAATTGCCTGCAGTTAAGCAGCGCTTCACCCAGCACAATAGAGTTGCCCATAGTTGAATAGCGCTTTACCTAGCACAATAGAGTTGCCCATTGTTTCATAGCACTTTACCCAGTGCAATAGAGTTGCCCATAGTTCAATGGCGCTTTACCCAGCGCAATGTGTTTGCACGGACGTGCGCGCCGCGCCAACCAGGGCACCATAGGGCACCGAGGAGCAACGTAGAGCAAAGTTGCTTAAATGCAGCCACACCCCCTAGCCTGTATGGATAGTATGAAAATAAAATGAATGATAAGATTCAAACCCAGGACTCTGTGCATCAGAAGCAAAGTACAGAACCACTAAGCCATGACAACATAGAGAAAAAATCCACTATTAACATTCATTTATGTACGAATGGTAGTTTAACCATTACTACACAGGTCTGCAGTCAGCCGAGAATTTTACAAAATGGCCAATCACAAAAACTGTGGGAAATGCAGCATTTTTAAGCCCCACAGGTGGGAATACACTCCATAACTGATTGTAGCTCACATCTGCAGTTAGAATGTCTGGTGTCGGAGAGGGAACACGCTTTCAAGCACAGCGTTGGGGCATCGAGGAGTCCAAATACATGGTTTGGCTCCTTGTCCACCATCACGAGTCAAGACTCCTGCAGGGTCAGTTCCAAGGGACGGAGTATAAGGCTGAGGCTTGGAACCAGTTAGCTCATGACCTCACCAGTGCCACAGGCATTCCTTGGACTGGTGAGCAGGTCCATCACCACCATGCAGACCTGAAGAGACGAAAGCAGGACCGCCTGAACCAATGGATACAGGAGGCCCGTGGGATGCTGGATGCCCCACAATTGAGTATGTAGCTATGGAATGCAGTATGTAAGAATTGATAATGGAGTATGTATAATAGATAGGTATGTCTCAATATCCCTTCATTTACTTTACAGCTGCAGGTGACTGTGCTACGAATCAGCAAGCCTATGCTGATAGGCTGCTAAGGCTGCGCCACCAGGCAGGTTAGTGATTATTCTGCATGTATTGTTATATAAAATATGGGAGAGAGCATGAAAGAAAATGTTGTAGTCCAATAATACAGCCACAAAATTGCCTGAATAAGTCCTCTGCATGTACTGTCAGATAAAAACGTCAGAGAGGCAGAAAAAGAGTGTAGAAACCCATTAAGAAAGATAACATATGTCTGGAATAATATCTCTGCAGGCACTGTTATATAAAATAAGTGAGTGAGCCTGAAAAAAGATTGTTCTAACCCATTAATAAAGGTATTATACATCTTGAACATGTCTGCCATATACACCGTTAAAACAAATAAAGGAGTGAGCCTGTGGAAAAGTGTGTAATGTCATTAATAAAGGTCTAAAACCCAGAGTGTGTCTGTGTCACAGAGTCTGAAATGTTGTTGTACCCTTGCAGTATACAAACAGTACTGTTTGAAAAGGTGCTGGCAACCCAGAGCTGTGCAGTCCCATATAAAGTGGGTGATGGAAGTACTAGTAGCTGTGAAACATATATACAGTCCACAACAGGCAGTTACTGGCTGGCATGAATAAGTAAACCTGGCACACGTGTAGCATGTTATTTTTTCCCCAGAAATGTGAGTGTGTGTCAAGAAATGCAGGGTTCTGTACAAATAGAAGTGAAAATGTCATGTGAAAACATCCCAGATATGTAGATAAAAAAAATATAAATGCAATCAAGAAATATGTAGCAGTAACATCTGCATCCAGGACAGTTAGTATGTCAGATATAGGTCAGGTATATATTGAACTAGCCAAACCCAGTACACAACCTAATGTATGGCGGCAAGTGTAATAATACAGATAGGGGATATACACTTGCAGTCACTAGGAATGTAGTGTAGACTAAAAGGTCATTATAAGATGTTAACCAAGGTTTTTTACACACCCTACTGTATGTGCATAAACCATGCAATTCCACACCTCAATGGGTATGTGTAATCTTAAATATTTGTTGGGACATATGTCCTATTGTTTTATAAATATTTGCATTCACGTTGATGCATGTGCCCTGTTTAAACACTACAATCATGCTGGCCTGTTGCTACTAAACATCCCTGCATGCTGTTGGAATAACCACTGTGGTTCAATATATGCATGTGTTATGCTTGCTGTTCAACTGTTGTACCATTGGTGTGTTGGGTTAATGGGAATAGTATTGCATGCTGTTACAATTAATCTGGAATGCTGTTTTGCTTATGTTGTAATAAAACACACATAATCACAGAACGTATGGGAAGGCCGGTCCCAGCGGACCCACCTGTCCCTCCTCAGCCGGCGAGTGCACCTGGCACCAGCAGGTCCGGTGCCCAGCCCGGGCTCCCCTCCTCCGTTGGTCCTGTGCCACCTTTGGGTGGAAGCGCTGCAGGGGATGGGGCTCATCCCCCCCCGTGCAAGCGTGGGCGGAGAAGGGCCACCTGTCACCCTTTGAAGGGTCCATGCTGTGGTGCGTAGGGAGATCCAGCGTACAGTCGCTGATCCCCTACGCCAGCTTGAGGCGAGAGTGGCACGTCTCACAGGTGAGCCTGCCCATCCTATGCAGCCCCCAGCACAGCCACCCTCAGGGCTGTGACGGTTCAGTGGTGACCGCCCATGGGTGGGGATCTCAGTTCCACTGTTACCATCTGAGGGCTCATGGGCTTGCGATTTCCAAACATCTGACCCCATCAATTGTGTCACCCACCCCATGTGTCATACACCGCCCCTGTATGTGTCTTGTCTGTCTTGTCTGTTTACCTTCCCAACCTACCTCCCCTGATATACCTACTTCCTCTACTTCACTTCCCACTCTCACCAGAAAAAAAAAAAAGGGGCAATCTCTACCCACAAAAAAGTATGCCCCATACATAGCTGCCCATTTCGCACACATGCCCATCGGACAAACATGTAAGCTGATAATTAGAATTTGCAGTACAACATACTTTGTTGTCCTCACCTCTCTCCCAGGGGTGGAAGGTTTCAAATTTCACTCCAAATTCATTGCATATGCACAGCTGTTGCTGTTAAAGAAATGGGCAGCTATGGACCTTCCCTACACCCGTCCTGCACATCCCGAGCTTGTTTACCTACTGAGTGTACCTCTTTGTGCCCCCTTTTTTACCACTTTCCTATCTCCCCATTTTCTTTTCTTTAAAATAAATTAGCGCGGGGGTTAGCAGGAGTAAGCACTTTTAAGCAGTAGTTAGCGGGTTTGCACCAGTGTTCGCATGTGTGTGCTTAGCTAAGCATCGCTAAGCATCATGCAAACCCGCGCAAACCCACTTACAACTGCTTAAAATTGCCTTACTCACTCTATGGCAGGGCCCTTGTACTGCTCAGCAGCATGATAAAATACCCCTGTCAGTCTCGAACCCCAAACCTTGGACTCACAAGACTGCAGGAAGTACCACTAAGCCACAGCAGATATACACTAATGTGGTGCTGAAAGAAATATGTCATGCATTACAATGAGTGAATGTAAAGGGTGAATAGGAATGGCATAACACAAATATTGTTCTGTGGCCCTTAACCAGCATGTGTTGTTGAATTGCATGACATGACTGTGAAAAGAGAACCAGCCATGCTAGTTGGGAATAATGTTACAGTAGCACCTTACAAACCCCACACAGTATCAGAACAGGATAAACACTGGTATATTTGAATAGGTCAGAGGCCAGACCTCCCAACTGTGACTGATTTACAGGGATGTCCCTGATTTGCAAACAAATGTTAGCTGTGCCCCTCTGACTCCCTGTGAAATGTACTAACAGTAGGCAGAAAGGTGGGGAATCTCACTTAATGAAAAATGTCAATAAGTGAGAGTAGACACTGCTTGCACGTCAGAAAAGGTGTAGTAATACATATTCTCCAAATCCCCCAAAGTCTCAACAGCAAAATATCTGAAATATATCACCGGTGTATCCTACTTATATGTACTTTTCCCTGAGGCTGTTCAAATATTTACCTGAGGGTATCTGAGGCCTGGAAGTGTCAGAAACACACAGGCATATCAGCTTGTCTGCTGTTACACACTCAGTAAATAGCTGTAGAATGAATTCCACAAGCATGCCCGTATGTAGGAGTACACCACAGAAATATCAAAGGATGTAGCCATGTACTGCTAGCAACTACCTGTGACAATGCCATTGTTCAGGTGCTGAAAAGATTGGTGTGGTGCACAGTCAAAGGATACTAGGCTAACCTCTGTCTACCATATGGATATGTCCACAGGTGGGAGCTACTGAGACAGACTACTAGCCTTCATAGACTAACAGGTACACAGCAACTCTGCATGTTCAGCAAGATAAACAGCACACGATAATAAATAATGCTCTCCGCAGTTCTGCACCCCTACCCAAAAGTACCATATACCTGTGTAGTCAGGCACACCCACGGGTGTAGGTAGGCATACACAGTACTGAAATATGTCCAGTTGTCCTGAGCAGACTGTGCTAATGTCAACACAAGCAAACCACAAACTGTTCAGAAGTGAGCAACGTACTAATGACAGTATAGCAATTCACAAACATGTGCATGTGCCTGATATTCATAATTGGTAGTACAACATACTTAGTTGTCCTCATCCTCTCTCAGGGGTGGAAGGTTTCAAATTTCACTCCTAATGTATTGCATATGCACAGCTGTTGCTGGTAAGGAAACGGGCAGCTATGGACCTTTCCCACACCCATCCTGTACATCCTGAGCTGGTTTCCCTATTGTCTTCCCCTCTTTGTGTACCCTTTATCCCCACATTCCTATCTCCCCATTTACTTTTCTGTCAAAGAAATTAGCGTGGAGGTTAGCGAGAGTAAGCACTTGTAAACAGTAGTAAGTAGGTTTGCACCAGTGTGCGCATGTGTGCACTTAGCTAAGCGTCACTAAGCGGTGTGCAAACCCGCGCAAACCCGCTTACAACTGCTTAAAATTGCCTTAGTCACTGTGTATGACAGGGCCCTTGTACTGCTCAGCAGCAAAATAAAATACCCTTGTCAATCTCGAACTACACACCTTGGACTCACCAGTCTGCATGAAGTACCACTAAGCCACAGCAGATATACAATAACTTGGTGCAGTAAAAATATATCATGCATTACAATGAGTGAATGTAAAGGGAAAATAGGAAAGCCATAGGAACACATTGCAATAACTACAGTTGTATGCCAGTTAATTCTCTAATTCTAAAAGAAAGTACATACTCCCATGTATCCAGTGTTATCATTAGGAGGTGTGAGTAAACTTACACACTGAGAAGAGTGCACTGGAAGAAGCAACAGTCAGGTTACAGTACAACATGCATATCACTGGCTACAACCCTAGCTTCAGATATGAGACATA
>NC_056729.1:1104774529-1104799529 GCF_019279795.1 Protopterus annectens | reverse complement strand
ATGTATATATATATATATATATATATATATATATATATATATATATATATACATATATATATATATATATATATATATATATATATATATATATACATATATACATACATATATATATATATATATATATATATATATATATATATATATATATGTATATATATATATATATATATATATATATATATATATATATATATATATATATATATATAACAAAGAGAGAGAGATAAGGAGACACAGAAGGACAACAGGGATGGACATACACAGATATAATATATATATACAATATATATACAGATATAACAGAGGAAGGGGTATGGACACATACAGGAGGGACACCCAGAGAGACAACACACAGCAACAGATGGCACACATGGACACACACAGACATCAGAGGTGCCCAACCCAACCAAGGCCCCATACAGACAACACACAGCAACAGAAACTGTCCACATACCACACATAAACAAAGACTACAGACCCTAATACATGCAGACTGACAAACCACATGTAGGGGCACATACACACATAACAGCATGAGACAGACAGAAACACAGAGGAAGACAGACAACACACACACATGGTGTGGGGTTTGTAAAAAACAAACAGCTACACAACAACAACATATGCATGGTGCAACACACACATAACACAGCACAACACACAAATATAAAAAAAAAAAAACAGCAAAAAAAAGAATAGCACATAGGCTGTGTATGGTGCCAGGCAGAGCCAACCAGCACCACTGTGACATGGAGGGGCACACAGGGTATCACACAGGGCCACATATATATAATATGGTATGTGTGCACACACACAGCTATTCTGTTAAGGCATGCACAGTGGAGGCCAGCAGTATACAAGGAGTGGAGTAGCACAGATAGCGAGGTTTGGACACATGTAGTGAGTGTGAGGTGACAAAGTGGTATTTGGTGTGTGAGGAGGGGTAGTTATTGTATCCAGATATGGGGTATTGAAGGGATAAGGTAGGTGTGTATATTATATTCACTAATGTTAATGTAAAGAATAGCAAAAGGTAGGAAAAGTATATGTATGTTAAATACATACTGTAGGCACATATGTAAGGTCAGGTAATGACACAGTGTGCATATTTAGCATACATAAATGATGTATGTGTGAAATGTACAATAAACAACAGGATGTGTGTGTACCTAGCAACATGTATACAGCAGCATGTATATAAACAATGCATATAGGGTATGGCATCAAACTAGGGTGGTTTACTGGTAATACTGTAAATGTACACATTCATTGCATTGGATGACATATTTCTTCATGCATTAGCTTGATATATACCCCGCAAGGTTGTGCATTGTATCCCAAACAGTGTGCTGAGTACTGGTGTATACTGGTTTTATATGGAGTGTGCAGGCACTGTCAGCCAGTTGTGGGCTGAGCACTGATATGTGGTATTGAATGTGTATCCTCTGACAGACAAACAGATGCTATATATGGCAGTTAAGTGATATCTGTACTTCATAATGTTAAGTGTGCCACATGACTTGCTCACACATATGTTTAATTGTCTTCCAGGGTTATGGCTCATCAACAATCCATACAGCTGCAGAGAGGAACAGGAAATACATAACAGCCTGGTGCAGCACTATAACCTGTTTTCCAGGGCCAGCCAGCACCAGCATGAGCACTGCACTGTGGCAAGATCTTGCCGGGTAAATGACATAGGCATGCATAACTGGACATATGAGCAGGTACGCCATCACTGCAGTGATTTAATTAGACATGTCCGGGCGCATGTCTGATATCCATAGACAACAGCTTGCCACAGGTGGTGGGTGGCCATACATCCCCTCACCAGAGTGGAGGAGCTCCCTAAGTGGTGGCTCCTGGCCTACAGCAGCAACAGCATCACACATGTGTCATCATGGAGGCCGAGCCACCCAGCATGATGACATGGAGCAGGTAATATGCCCTAGCTGTAGACTACTGTTACCTGTATTGTTAGAATATGCATATGTGAGATGTGTACTGTGTGTTCATCAGTTGTGCTGCCTATTGTGTGCAATACTGATATTTGGAATAGTATCTGTACACCTGTGACTGTTGACTGTTGTTCTACTGTAGTTTAGCACACTCACAGTAGCAATGCCACAGTTGTGGCCACTGACAAACTGTGTCATTATCTTGTAGGTCCCTCTGGTGTGACAGCAGGGCAGACGATACATGCTGGTGAGTGTGTTAACACTTTAATATTGGTAATGTGCATGTTATAGGTGAGATGTAGGCCATGTACATGTAACACACCTACGCATAATGCATGCTGTGCATGTTTGCTGTGAGACATTAAACATCTCAGTAAAGTCAGTAGCTGCCTCAGTCACATGCAATGCACAGAGCAGCAGACACATTTGTGGCAACACTGTACTGCACATTGGATATGCATAGTTGCTACAGCTGTACACAACAAAACACGTTTATCATACGCAGGACACGAAAACATGCTACATTTGGCATTACCACACACCCGCTGTAAGGTCACACTTCAGTATCCCACATATCATGCACACACACATGATGTACCTCAGGGGTAGAGGCCTATCATGGGGCTGTGCAACACTCTTCAACACATAACTCAGTCATGTTAGGCAATGCTCCCTATCAGGCACCTCACACACCGATGTACAAAGTGGCTGTGTAATTGTGAATGTAGCCACGGCACTGCAGTTCAGGTACAGCATGCTAGGTGTTGGTATTGAACACATTAGTAGCTGTGAGTGACCACAAGATACATGATGATGATGGCACAGGGTACTACACCCCATCCAGTTACAGTGACCACGGTACTACTCATAGCAGTCATTGCTGTGCACCTCAATGTTGTGTGTGCAAACATATGCACCTATACACAACATGCACAGCATGTTGTGTGTGTGTGCTTACATATGCCAGTATACACAATATGCACAGCAGTCGCCATCCAAAGTGTCACATATATGTCCTGGAATGCTAGTGGGTGTATAGGTCACATGACACACATTGGGTATGTGCAGTGTTTAATGTTGCAGTCGTGTAGCATGCCATGCCATGGCTGGCACACATATCTGCAATATGTCCCACACTCACCATAACCACTGTACACTGGCCATGTCCAGCATTGGGATTCCTTCTCAACATGTACCACTCATCCTGTGTGTGTGTACATAGCATGCATGTGTTACACCTGTGCCCACTATTATCTGCTATGGACACAGAAACTGTACTCAGACATGGATATCTATGTGTCACACAGATAACACATGCAGCCATGGCATGTATACTTGCGAGTGATGGTGCACAGGGCATTGCAGGGCTGATAATACCTGCACAGCAATGTTGTGTCCATGTACGCATTGTGTTCCAGGGTGTAGCCAATCACTGAACAACTACACAGTTGCATCAGAGCCATGTACACTGCCAAAATAGGGGCATCTACACTTGCACTGCATGGTCTTGTGCAACACATATTCTGCATGCTGACACATGTGTGGGTGACTGTTTGCCTTGTGATACTGGCACCCACCTTCACTATAGAGTATGTGTTGGATGCTGGTGTGTGTGTGTGTGTGTGTATGTGTGCATGTGTGCATGTGTATGTGTGCATGTGTACATGTGTTCATGTGTGCATGTGTGCATGTGTGCATGTGTGCATGTGTGCATGTGCATGCATCATGCAGACTGTAAAGTGTGTTTCCTGTCTTCCTCTCACAGGTGCTGAGTTAGGTGGCCAAAAGCAGCAGGAACCTGAAGCCACTGCCACTATAGTGGTGATGATGAGACATGTATTTTGGCACAGGAAGGTTTGACAGGGTCTGTCTGGTCCAATCGACAGTACACAGCGTCAACCCCATCTATGCACACTCATACTGCCAATACATACCTCACCACCAATGGCCATAGGCAAGGGACAGCATACAGTTGGCATTGACCAGGAGAGTGTGGTACCCATGGCACTTGCATCCCCTCACAGCAGCCATAGCCAGATTGGAACATGGTACCACATAGGCAGAGGTCCAGGGGTTCTCGCAACATTGCCCCTGGCAGACATGCCCTCACCAGTCTTACAATGTCCAGTATGTTCTGGGCTGTAATGCAGGCTCAGGCATGTATGGAATGGTACACCAGACAGGGACTTAGGGTGCAGAAGGCCCATTACACCGCTATCAATGACAGAATCCGTGATCTTGCCGGTGCCATCCGGAATTACGCCGAGGTCATTGATAGACGTAGATGCCCTCCACAATATTTCTTCCATGAGCCAGGACCATGGACAGTTGTGACGTCGACGCCACACATGCCAGCAACAGCTGGCAGTGGTCGCGATGCCCACAGTTCACAGCCACTCCCATAGTGCAGTACCAGCCCCAGCAATGCTGGGCTGGCCTGTCCATTGACCGTCCCAGTAGACATCATTCTGGCCAGTCCCAGCAGGGACATGGGTCCAGTCATCATACCTCTGCCTCTGATGACAGTACCCAGTTGGGGTTGGTACCCGATAGTGTCTGTAGCACCCCTGCCAGCACAGGTACTGTGTCCGTGGCCGGAGACAGTGATCTGTACAGCATAGCAGGTACAGTCTGTGGATGTCCCACAAACTACTGTATATGGCAGCCACATGGTGGAGCTGTGTGCATGCAGACACACATACACACACACATGCACACACACATTACATCAGCACATGCTGTATTGTTGTCCCTCAACACCACACACACACACACACACACACACACACACACACATACACACACAGACATGTCGATTGATGGGTCAATGTCAGGCTCTGGCACAACACACCTGCATATGATGATACCTGTCACCCGTCATCTGTAACATTGATGCAGGAACAGGCTAACATGGTGCTGATGCACAGGGTGACATTATAGCAGTGTAGCAATATTATGTTGTCAACAGGAAAGTGTAATGACATCCTTGTAGGTATGTCTGAGCAGGCATTATGCATCAAAGCTCTGATTGTCAATGCATTGTTTACACCACTGTTAGGTCTGAGTATGAATTGTCCACCCATGTGCCACTTGGCTGAAGCATTGCCAGCATGTGTTAGTGAGTGGTGCATGGATGTGCAGTACAGATTAGCAAGTGTACATCTGTGAACATGGTGGGTGCACTGTCTGCATGTACGCATTATGGACACATGGAACGGTGGCATATGTTGTTCACATTAACATCTCATAGTAACTTTCATGGTCAGTATGCATTCTACTACAGTTATGTACTAACATGGGTCCACATGTGTATGCATGGTTGACACTATGCTGTGGGTGATACTGTTAATATCTGATTTGTGGTCTGGTAGTATACACAACCTCAACAGCATGACTATAAGCAATCATTGGATGATGTCCTGACAGACACACAGTGTAGGGAACTCAGTAACAGTTGATCCTTCCAGCTATATAACACTAACCAGTGGTATTGACCACCACCCATTCTGGGACACACCTGTGGCATATAGCCCCTTAGGTACATGCAAACACATGGGGATGTGTCCATCCACATCTGGAAATGCACACAATGCATTCCTGGATGGGACATATCCTAACAAGGGTATCATACAGACAGACACCTGTTGTCTGATACATGCTGTATAGTGTAAGCAATGGCATAGTCATCCATTTACTATACATACTATTGACCACAACAGTAGACCTCAACATGTATGTTGGGTACCAATGTGTACAAAGAGCTTCATGTTATGTCATGTGTCCCTTGGTATCCACATATCCATAGGTATTATGGAGTCCCTTGGTGTATCACATAAGACATTAGAGGCCTGAATGCATATCCACAAGGCAGTTGTACACCTATACAGACTGTCCATTATTGCAGTCGTTGTTGTGTATGCATGACATATACCCCAGGCATATACCCTCACCACACTACTCTAGTAACTGTCATGATGACCTTGTACACATCACAACAGTGGATGCCTTGTCACATACATACAGTGACACGATCAGAAGGCACAACCTGTCAATGGAAACAGATGTACGTAGTATGCAGGCTTCACACCTTGTATGATTGAGGGAACATGTACATATATATTTGCCACAGATACCTGATGTGTGCAATGCATACTGTTTTAATCATAATATGTCCTACCATAGTACTCCCACACCCATTGACACACACATATCAGTGTTTGCAGGATTCAAACCCCTACCTAACTATGTTATGATACTAGAGATGCATTAACATATGTGCTATTTGCTTTACTGGCTGGTCTTCTTGTCTGTATTTGTAGGATGGTGACATCATCAGACTTTCCAAAGAGGAATGATACACCCCAGTCAAGGCACTCCTCTCAAAGGAAACTGCACACACACACAATCACAGTATTGCAGGATTCAAACCTCTACCTAACTGTTATGATACTAGAGAGCACATTAACATGCGCTATTTGTTTTATTGGCTGGTTTTCTCCTGCTGCTGTATTTGTAGGATGTGACATCATCAGACTTTCCAAAGAGGACACCTTTAGTGAGTTTTCCCAGTCTCCAAAAGGGCACTCCTCTCAAAGTGTACACACACACACACACACACACACACACACACACACACACACACACACACACACACACACACACACACACACACTGAGCAGGAGTCAAACCCCTACCTAACTATGTTATGACACTTGTGAGAGATGCAATAACATGATGCTATTTGCTTTACTGACTGGTTTTCCCTGCTGTATTTGTAGGATGGTGACATCATCAGACTTCCAAAGAGGAATGTACCTCTTAGTGTGTTTTCCCAGTCTCCAAAAGGGCACTCTCCAAAGAACTGCACACATACACACATACACACACACACAGTCAGTTTGCAGGATTCAAACCCCTACCTAACTATGTTATGATACTAGAGAGAGATGCATTAACACTGCACTATTTGCTTTACTGGCTGGTTTCTTCTCCTGCTGTATTTGTAGGATGGTGACATCATCAGACTTTCCAAAGAGGAATGTACCTCTTTAGTAGTGAGTTTTCCCAGTCTCCAAAAAGGCACTCCTCTCAAAGGACACTGCACACATCCCCCACACAGTCAGCATTTGCCAGATTCAACCCCCTACCTAACTATGTTATGATACTATAGAGAGATACATTAACATGGCACACAATTTGCTTTCCTTGCTGTTTGCCCTTCTCCTGCTGTATTTGTAGGATGGTGACATCATCAGACTGGACATGGTGATGTGTGTACACTTTGTTTTATGCCATTCCAGGAATGGTCCATGTGGGTCAGCAGGTGTCAACAGCTTGAACAGGACCTCATAATCCTTACCTTGTGTGATCTATCTGTGGACACATTGACATTCCTTCATATGTCAACACATATTTATGCACAGCTTGTTGGTTTTGTGGATACTACATGTGTCTGGGATGTTGATAAAGGGCTATTCAAAGTCTAAGTGATGTATGTCCTGGGTGGCTGCCTTGCAAACAGTCTAGCATGTTTGGGAACCATGATCCGCACATGAACATACCAATAGCTCTGTTTATGACTGCAACCATGATGGACTCCATGACCTTGCAGATCAGACTTCATAGGCACTGGACTTGACTTCCCATGGTGTGTTGTGCACCAACACTTGTGGGGAGTGCCATATGTTCAACACATTCAACAGGTTCCACATCCTGTGTAGGGGTGAGGCTCAGCTGACTGTTCAGGTGCAGGATCTGTTTGTTCTGTAGTTTATGCATGACACATATTGGGAATCAATTCCAGTTGCTGCCATGCTTTTGGCATTGGGGTAGCTGCTCATCCATTCTACATGTGATATCTCCTGGTATGATGATATGGACTATCGTCAGTGGGAGGTGGGTATGTATATGGGCCTGTCTGTCAGGATGTCGGCATTGTCAGTCAGGTACAGTTGGCCCTGACTCAGACATATATGTGTACATTGCTATTTATGACATAGCTGAAGGAGGTGTCATGATTCAGTCTGGACTCCTTCTCAGCTACTCTTACAAAACACCAACAACCTGAGCACTAATCCCTGTTATACTCTTTATACACTTAACACCCTACTGATCCTTTGTGATCAGGCTACAGAGTATGTCATAATATCCTGGCATGTCCAGGGTCAGTTATGTGTACTCTCCAGTCCAGCTGGTGAATATTGTGATGTTGACACAATGTCACATCTGCCTCATGTACACAGACAACCCTCTCCTACTCCCGACACACTCAGATATATGTGTGAGATGCACCTATATAGACATATAAGGTGCTGAACTCTCTCAACTCGTGACTGGCACAGTCTATCAGATGGTGAAGGTAACCACACACACCACATATCAGTCTCACATATCCTCTGTAGCACAGCACTCAAACCACATTATCACACATAGACATGGATGCTGTAAAACTCTGCCCAGCAGAGACCTCCAAAGCAGACACACACACAACTGCTACCCCACTACAATACCCACATATCACATAGTTCATAATGTCAGTGTGCCACACAGTCACTGCCCTTCGGGCTAAACAACACACCTAATACACTTGTAGTAGGAGACACTTATTGTCAGACACACTGACGTACCACTCACCAGCCCAAACAACAAGGGAATAGTCACTTTGCTGTCTGTAGGATCTGCCACATAACACATGCAGTCAGGTCACTCCAAAGCAAGTACACTGGCACCATCATTGTCCATGCTGGTGTGAAAACCTCAGACGCCCTCCCTGGACCACATGACATGATACATGGAGGAACACTCTGATCATGTAGCCCAGACGAGTATGGCCCTGACCTTGTCTAGCATCTTACACCCACCAATTATGATGTCACAGTATACAGACAAACAGATCACATTTAACAGTTGGCTAACAAATTGGTGTCATTCATAGGGGATACAGTGTCTGTCAACCTGTGGTGACATGCTCACATGCCACGTAGCTTCACTATGGACAGCTTGCACCTGTCACCCTTGGATTTTCAATGCTGGCTAAGGCTCTTGCTACCACCATAGTGCCTTTCAGGGCTAAAAGACAAACCCACCTCCATAGACATTACAGGTTAAATGAAACTAAGGGTAATGCTGCTCAACACCAGATATGTTACCTCATATTGCACACTCAGGACTCTCCTCAGTATGGAGGATAGCATATCTGTGCACAAACAGATGCCTGGTTCAGGCTCACTTATGCACACAGCACTACCAGGTTATGTTTCATACCATGCTTTCTGACCACATGACTTGGAACAGACAACACAACTAGGGGAGTATCCATATACATCACAGATACATACACCTCCAGGTTAGTAGCACTGCACTAAGCATCACAGACCATACATATACAACTACCATTGTGCAAAACTGCCTTTCAGTTTGTTGCTACAGACCACCCTCCCAAACTCAGGAACCACACTGGCTTCATGGGAACTATGAATATGAGGTCCCCAAACACCATTATATTGGGTGACTTCAACACAAATATTGACTGGGGATACTACTCAAGCCCCAACACCTCACCCAACAGTCACTACAATTTGTAGACTCATATGCTATGGCACAACCAGTCAGCACAGCCACAAGGGGGAATACATATTGGACCTGATCATCACCAACATGGGGACTCTGTTCCACACCAGTGATATACCCCTCATTGGTAAGGTCAGAACATACATGTATCTCACTGGACATACATATACCCTCCACACATCCATCCTGGGTAATCTTGGAACTTCAGCCAACATCTCACTTCACCAAAGCAAGGTGGTATCCTTCAGAGACCCTGAGACAGTGGCAAATATGGCTCAGACTGCTGAATCCTTTACATACACATTCTGTGGACACATAGTGGACTGCATGGATTGTGCTATCCCAAATAACAACTGGACTCACTCCTCCAATGGCAGGGGACCTGTCTGGTAGACCCCATTAATAAGCTGTACACTCAGAGGAAGCTACTACATGATAGAGCACAATCCCATGGGGAAGGCATCTGTGATCTGTACTAGCAGACAGCTACATCACTCATGAACTTTTCTAAGGGTGTAGAGGACCCATTACACCTCTATCAATGACAGCATCCGTGACCTTGCCAGTGCCATCTGGAATTACACCGAGGTCATTGATAGACAGTAGATGCCTCCACAATATGTCTTCCATGAGCCAGGACCATGCGGGACAGTTGCGACGTCGACGCGGACACATGCCAGCAACAGCAACAGCTGGCAGTGGTCGCGGACGGCCCATAGTTCACAGCCACTCCCATAGTGGCAGTTACAGCCCCAGCCATGCTGGGGCTGGCCTGTCCATTGACCGTCCCATGTGCACATCACTCTAGCCAGTCCCAGCAGGGATGTGGGTCCAGTCGTCATACCTCTGCCTCTGATGACATTACCCAGTCGGGGTTGGTACCCGATACTGTCCGTAGCACCCCTGCCAGGCACAGGTGCTGTGTCTGTGGCCAGAGACAGTGATCTGTACAGCCTAGCAGGTACAGTCTGTGGTTGTCCCACAAACTACTGTATATGGCAGCCACATGGTGGAGCTGTGTGCATGCAGACACACATACACACACACATGCACACACACATTACATCAGCGTTGGTCCATGCTGTACTGTTGTCCCTCACACACACACACACACACACACACACACACACACACACACATACACACACAGACATGTCGATTGGATGGGTCAATGTCAGGCTCTGGCAAACAGCAACACACCCTGTGCATATGATGATACCTGTGTCGCATCCTGTCATCTGTAACATTGATGCAGGAACAGGCTAACATGGTGCTGATGCACAGGGTGACATTATAGCAGTGTAGCAATATTAGTAAGTTGTCAACAGGAAAGTGTAATGACATCGTTGTAGGTATGTCTGAGCAGGCATTATGCATCAAAGCTCTGATTGTCAATGTAGCATTGTTTACACCACTGTTAGGTCTGAGTATGAATTGTCCACCCATGTGCCACTTGGCTGAAGTGCAATGCGTTGCCAGCATGTGTTAGTGAGTGGACAGTACATGTGTGATGTGTGCAGTACAGATTAGCAAGTGTACATCTGTGAACATGGTGGGTGCGCACTGTCTGCATGTACGTGCATGGTGGACACATGGAACGTGTGGCATACCCTGTTGTTCACATTAACATCTCATAGTAACTTTCAATGGTCAGTATGCATTCTACTACAGTTATGTACTAACATGGGTCCACATGTGTGTATGTCATAGGTTGACACTATGCTGTGGGTGATACTGTTAATATCTGTCAATAATTTGTGGTCTGGTAGTATACACAACCTCAACAGCATGACTATAAGCAATCATTGGATGATGTCCTGACAAATGACACACAGTTGTAGGGAACTCAGTAACAGTTGGATCCTTCCAGTACTATACTCTAACACTAACCAGTGGTATTGACCACCACCCATTCCTGGGACCACACCTGTGTGGCATATAGCCCCCTTAGGTACATGCAAACACACTGGGGATGTGTCCATCCACATCTGGAAATGCAGGCGTTGGCCTACAATGCATTCCCTGGATGGGACGCATATCCTACACAAGGGTATCATACAGACAGACACCTGTTGTCTGATACATGCTGTATAGCAGTAAGCCGGCTATGGCATAGTCATCCACATTTACTATACATACTATCCCGTCAGTACCACAACAGTGGTAGACCTCAACATGTATGTTAGGTACCAATGTGTACATACAGCATCGTGTTATGTCATGTGTCCCTTGGTATCCACATATCCATAGGTATTATGGAGTCCCTTGGTGTATCACATAAGACATTAGAGGCCTGAATGCATATCCACAAGGCAGTTGTACACCTATACAGACTGTCCATTATTGCCAGTCGTTGTTGTGTATGAACATGTCTGACATATACCCCAGGCATATACCCTCACTCACACTACTCTTTAGTAACTGTCATGGGTGTGTGTGGGACAGATGACCTTGGCCACATATCACAACAGTGGACGGCCTTGTCACATACATACATATGTGACCTACGATCTGTGAAGCAGCGGCACAACCTGTCAATGGAAACAGATGTATTCATGTAGTATGCAGGCTTCACACCTATGTACTGATTGAGGGAACATGTACACATATATATTTGCCACGCAGATACCTGATGTGTGCAATGCACTTACTGTTTTAATCATAATATGTCCTACCATAGTAAAACTAAAACCCACACCGCATTGACACACACACTATCAGTGTTTGCAGGATTCAAACCCCTACCTAACTACGTTATGATACTAGAAAAAGATGCATTAACATGGCATGCTATTTGCTTTACTGGCTGGTTTCCCTTCTTTGTCTGTATTTGTAGGATGGTGACATCATCAGACTTTCCAAAGAGGAATGTACCTCTTTTAGTGAATTTTCCCAGTCTCCATAACGGGCACTCCTCTCAAAGGAAACTGCACACACACACAATCAGTGATTGCAGGATTCAAACCTCTACCTAACTGTGCTATAATACTAGAGAAAGACACATTAACATGGTGCGCTATTTGTTTTATTGGCTGGTTTCCCTTCTCCTGCTGTATTTGTAGGATGATGACATCATCAGACTTTCCAAAGAGGAATGCACCTCTTTAAGTGAGTTTTCCCAGTCTCCAAAAAGGGCACTCCTCTCAAAGGAAACTGCACACATACACACACACCCGCCACACACACACACACACACACACACACACACACACACACACACACACACACACACACACACACACACACACACACTGTTTTCAGGATTCAAACCCCTACCTAACTATGTTATGATACTAGAGAGAGAGAAACACATTAACATGATGCACTATTTGCTTTACTGACTGGTTTCTCTTCTCCTGCTGTATTTGTAGGATGGTGACATCATCAGACTTTCCAAAGAGAAATGTATCACTTTTAGTGAGTTTTCCCAGTCTCCAAAAAGGCCACTCCTCTCAAAGGTAACTGCACACATACACACACCCCCCTCCGCACACACACACACAGTCAGTGTTTGCAGGATTCAAATTCCTACCTAACTATGTTATGATACTAGAGAGAGATGCATTAACACGGTGCACTATTTGCTATACTGGCTGGTTTCTCTTCTCCTGCTGTATTTGTAGGATGGTGACATCATCAGACTTTCCAAAGAGGAATGTACCTCTTTTAGTGCGCTTTTAGTGAGTTTTCCCAGTCTTCAAAAAAGGCACTCCTCTCAAAGGAAACTGCACCCCCGTCCCCCCCACACACAGTCAGCATTTGCAAGATTCAAACCCCTACCTAACTATGTTATGATATTAGAGAGAAACACATTAACATGGCACGCTATTTGCTTTATTGGCTGGTTTTCCTTCTCCTGCTGTATTTTTAGGATGGTGACATCATCAGACTGGACATGGTGATGTGTGTACACTTTGTTTTATACCATTCCAGGAATGGTCCATGTGGGTCAGCAGGTGTCAACAGCTTGAACAGGACCTCATAATCCTTACCTTGTGTGATCTATCTGTGGACACATTGACATTCCTTCATATGTCAACACATATTTATGCACAGCTTGTTGGTTTTGTGGATACTACATGTGTCTGGGATGTTGATAAAGGGTTATTCAAAGTCTATGTGAGACATGTGTAGCTGTGTTCAGTGATGTATGTCCTGGGTGGCTGCCTTGCAAACAGTCTAGCATGTTTGGGAAACATGATCCACACATGAACATACCACAGTTGGTAGGGTTGTGTGTATGTCAGCTTCCAATAGCTCTGTTTATGACTCCAACCATGATGGACTCAATGACCTTGCAGATCAGACTTCATAGACGTACTGGACTGCACTTCCCATGGTGTATTGTGCACCAACACTTGTGGGGAGTGACATATGTTGCTGTAACACATTCAACAGTTCCACATCCTGTGTAGGGGGTGAGGCTCAGATGACTGTTTAGGTGCAGGATCTGTTTGTTCTGTAGTTTATGCATGACACATATTGGGAATCAATGTATTCCAGTTGCTGACATGCTTTTGGCATTGGGGATAGCTGCTCATCCATTCTACATGTGATATCTCTTGGTATGATGATATGGACTATCGTCAGTAGGAGGTGGGTATGTATATATGGGCCTGTCTGTCAGGATGTCGGCATTGTCAGTCAGGTACAGTTGGCCCTGACTCAGGACATATATGGGTGTACATTGCTATTTATGACATAGCTGAAGGAGGTGTCATGATTCAGTCTGGACTCCTTCTCAGCTACTCTTTACAAAACACCAACGAACCTGAGCACTAATCCTTGTTATACTCTTTTATACACTTAACACCCTACTGATCCTTTGTGATCAGGCTACAGAGTATGTCATCATAATATCCTGGCATGTCCAGGGGTCAGTTTCATGTGTACTCTCCAGTCCAGCTGGTGAATATTGTGATGTTGACACAATGTCACATCTGCCTCATGTACATAGACAACCCTCTCCTCCTCCCAACAAACTCAGATATATGTGTGAGATGCACCTATATAGACATACAGTGTGCTGAACTCTCTCAACCTATGACTAGCACAGTCTATCAGGTGGTGAAGGTAACCACACACACCACATATCAGTCTCACATATCCTCTAGCGACAGCACTCAAACCACATTATCACACATAGACATACTCGGATGCTGTAAATGAACTCTGCCTAAGCAGCAGAGACCTCCACAGCAGACACACACACAACTGCTACCCCACTACAATACCCACATATCACATAGTTCACAATGTCAGTGTGCCACACAGTCACTGCCCTTCAGGCTAAACAACACACCTAATACACTTGTAATAAGCAACACTTATTGTCAGACACACTGACGTACCACTCACCAGCCCAAACAAGGGAATAGTCACTTTGGGCTGTCTGTCGGGTGCCAGGATCTGCCACATAACACATGCAGTCAGGTCACTCCAAAACAAGTACAGCACTGGCACCATCATTGTCTATGCTGGTGCGTAAAACCTCAGACGTTACTCCCCGGACCACATGACACGATACATGGAGGAACACTCTGATCATGTAGCCCAGGCCAGTATGACCCTGACCTTGTCTAGAATCTTACACCCACCAATTATGATGTCACAATATACAGACAAACATATCACATTTAACAGTTGGCTAACAAATTGGTGTCATTCATAGGGGATACAGTGTCTGTCAGCCTGTGGTGACATGCTCGACATGCCACGTAGCTTCACTATGGACAGCTTGCACCTGTCACCCTTGGATTTTCGAATGCTGGCTAAGGCTCTTGTGACCACCATAGTGCCTTTTTTAAGCAGGGCTCAAAAGACAGACCCACCTCCATAGACATTACAGGTTAAATGAAACTAAGGGTAATGCTGCTCAACACCAGATATGTTACCCTCATATTGCGGACACTCAGGACTCTCCTCAGTATGGAGGATAGCGATATCTGTGCACAAACAGATGCCTGGTTCAGGCTCACTTATGCACAACAGCACTACCAGGTTATGTTTCATACCATGCTTTCTGACCACATGACTTGGAACAGACAACACAACTAGGGGGAGTATCCATATACATCACAGATACATACACCTCCGGGTTAGTAGCACTGCACAAAGCATTACAGACCATACATATACAACTACCATTGTGCAAAACTGCCTTTCAGTTTGTCTGCTACAGACCACCCTCCCAAACTCAGGAACCACACATGGCTTTCATGGGAACTATGGAGAATATGAGGGTCCCCATGAATACCATTATATTGGGTGACTTCAAATACACAAATATTGACTGGGGATACTACTCAAGCCCCAACACCCTCACCCAACAGTCACTACAATTTGTAGACTCATATGCTATGGCACAACCAGTCAGCACAGCCACAAGGGGGAATACATATTGGACCTGATCATCACCAACATGGGGACTCTATGTTCCACACCAGTGATATACCCCTCATTGGTAAGGTCAGAACATACATGTATCTCACTGGACATACATATACCCTCCACACACCCATCCTGGGTAATCTTGGTGAACTTCTCATGAGCCAACATTTCACTTCACCAAAGCAAGGTGGTATCCTTCAGAGACCCTGAGACAGTGGCAAATATGGCTCAGACTGCTGAATCCTTTACATACACATTCTATGGACACCTAGTGGACTGCATGGATTGTGCTATCCCAAATAACAACAGGACTCACTCCTCCAATGGCAGGGGACCTGTCTGGTAGACCCCAGCCATTAATAAGCTGTACAACGTCAGAAGGAAGCTACTACATGATAGAGCACAATCCCAGATGGGGAAGGCATCTGTGATCTGTACTAGCAGACAGCTACGATCACTCATGAACTTTTCTAAGGGCTGCTTCTACCGGACAATTGCACCAGACACATAGGACTATCACACGGCCTTCTTCAGTTATGTCAGGAACCTGGGTGGACACTCACTGATATGCTGTGAGTTACTGCATACTGACTAAACTTACCCTGAACCCACTGGCATTGCCAACATCCTGGAAAACAGGTCAGTGCAGATGTCTCGCCCCCATCCCCCCTAAGGAGCAACTATCCATCCCAACAGAGTGTAACCTCCCTGACATCACACAGTAATAGGTGAGTGCTGGCCTCCCCAAAGCGTACATCACAGCATCAATGGGACCAGATGGTGTCCCGGCCTGCATCTTACACGAGCTTCATGACAGACGTAACCCTTACATTACAGCACTGTTCAATATCAGAGTTACTACAGGATATGTACCCAAGGAATGGTGTACAGTGACAGTGGTCCCACTCCACAGAGTTGGTGCCACAACGGACCACAGACAATATTGCCCTATAAGCCTAACTAACCTGTTCTGCAAAGTTATGGAGCGTATTGTCATGGGACTCATGCACATAGACATCGGGAACCTACAGACACTGTGTCCTACACATTTAAGCATTGTTGTGGGCAGATCTTGCCTCTTGAACCTGTTTGCATTCTTTAAACGGTTAACAGGTCCATCAACATAGGGACAGTTGTCCACACAGCCTACCTGAACTTTGCAAAACCCTTCAACACAATAACCCACTGCGCCATTATGCATAGGCTCACCAGCGTCGATATGGACACATATCTCACACGGTGGATTGCTACCTGGATCAGGGATAGCACCCACATGGTCAGAATTGCAGGTGCCATGTCTGACTATACACCAGTTACGCATGGCATCCCACACGGCTCGGTCTTGGGACCTCTCTTGTTCAGTATATATTTGTCTGACGTACAGACTACCACAGGGGGAATATGGCTGACCATGTTCGCACTTGACTGCAAACTGGGTGCCATAATCAACTCTCCAGCCGCCACATGCATACTCAAACAGGGTCTCACAGAGATGGATGACTGGTGCCTGAGCCATGGCCTACAGATAAATGCCATTAGTTGCATAGTCATCCCCTTTGGAAATAACAACATGCCCACACATTACCACATAGGTAGTACTCCATTACATACGGTAGGAGTTGTTAGGGGTTTAGGGACATGACTTGTTCGTACTGTTGCCTTTGACAATGACGTTGCCAAAGTGGTTGCTCAGACCTTCTATATAGGCCACCTTATCCCATATGATTTCACATCTAGATCAAGTGAGGTCATTGTGCCCCTATACTCATCACAACCATGCTTGGTTACAATCCCACATTTGGGGAGTACCTTACCCAACACCTGCAGCAACTGTACTGGCCACAGAAGTTCCTCACCAAGCAGATCTAGGGACTCACACAGATGCCCTGCACATTTCGGATGCAGTAACTCCAGCTCTACTCAGTCGCTTACCACCTACTCGGATATGATGTGTGCCTGTTGTTTACAGATATACCCAACCCAGAATTACTGGACATGCTCCACCTCAGGATATCCGACTCCATTGGAGCTACACATTCCAGGGACATATACCTCTGCACAGATGTTAATAGGACGTGCTGAAGGGACAGATTCTTATCCCAGAGGCTCCACTCACTCCGGATTGTAATCCCAGTTTCACATAGGCAGAGCCACCCACTGACCACCTACAGGAGACATCTTGACGACTGTATGGGTGATCGTATGTTTACCCCTGGGATATCTTCTGTGTCCCTGCTAGACAGAGGCACACTAGCCTAAATGTACATGGGCTATCTTGTGTGAACAAAAATGAAAAAAATGAAAAAAATGCCAGCACCAGAAGGGACTGATACTAATAGCTTTATTAAGCTGAATACTAGACTGGTTTCAGCACATGGCTTTCATCAGTAGATTAATACACTTTGAAGAAAAAGCCCCACCATAAATACCTCAACAATGATGACATCATTTCCTGTCATAAGAAATATATATGGTTAATACATAAATACACATATATATATTTGTACAAAGTTCAAATAGCATGTGTATGAGAAAAAAATATATACTTTTTTGGAATAATGAAATAAATGAAACAAATCAGGCATAAACATGTAACCTGAAAAAAACAATATTTATAATTTATCATTGAGTCCAGGGGAAAACAAACCTCCTAGTTTCACTATCCATTTTCTTTCTTTATTGTTAAGAATTTCATGCCATCCAGTTTTGAAAGCACGGTTACCTGTAATGTTGTCTATGATAGTAAAAGTAAATTTAGCAGTGGGATGATTCAATGAATGTCTATATAGGGCATTGGTGATCCTGGCATTCCTGATATCCCCCAGGTGTTCAGATATTCTAATTCTGAATTGTCTAGATGTCTGCCCAACATAAAAAGCTTGACAGGTGCATGGTGCAAGATAGACAATCCAATCTGAGCTACAATTACCAAAACAACCAATATTATATAGATGTCCCGTATTCTTACTAGTGAATGTTTTGGTTTTGAATATGTAGCTGCAAAAACTGCAGTGTCCACAGGGGTAAGTTCCAACCAGTTTTTCACCCGTTAGTGTTCTCTGGGATAGAGTATCATCCCTAGAAGTTGTTTTCTTGTAATGGGAGAAATGTGATGCTAATGTTTTGCCCTTTCTATAAGAGAATGAACATCTGTCCCCCAAATAATCCTCTAAAACAGAGTGAGACTTTAGTACATTCCAATGTTTGTCTATGATGTCCAGAAGGTGCTTGGTATTTCTGCCATAGGTTGTGACAAATCTACAGGTATCAAAGTTAGTCTGTCTATGATGTTCTTTGTATTCCAATAATGCATCCCTGGTATAGTTTTTACTCCATTGCATGGCAGAATGAATAGTGTGTCCGGAATAACCTCTAATAAGAAACCTGTTGGCTAAATCATCATGATGTTGTTTCAGATCCTGTTCAGAGGAACATATCCTTTTTATCCACAAAAACTGGGATTTGGGGATGTTATTAATAGTATGCTTGGGATGTAGACTGTTGGCATGGAGCAAGGTATTGTATTCTGGAAATTTGCGAAATACAGAAGTTTTGAGGGTGTTATCAGGTAGACACTGTAAAAAGACATCCAAAAAGTGTATTTCATTAAGATGGTAATCAACCGTAAATTCCACACCCCATATATTTCCATTAAGATGTTCCACAAATTCCTGTAAATAATCTGTACCACCTTTCCAAACCAGCCAACAGTCATCCAAGTACCTTCTCCAGATGTCAATTTCAGGTATGTGTATGTTGTGTAACTCATCATAAATGATATGTTCCTCTACATATCCCATGTACAGGTCAGCATAAATAGGTGCAAATGAAGCACCCATTGCCGTGCCCTGAATTTGCCAATAACAATCCTGTTTGAAATAGAAAACGTTCTTGGTGAGGATATGCTCAGCCATACAAATCAATAATGTATTAAATCCAGGGGAATAAATGTTTGCTTTGTTTAACCAAAAATCCAATGCTGCTAATCCAGCCCAGTGTGGAATACTGGTATAAAGAGACTTAATGTCAAGAGTGCACATTAGCCAATGTGGCTCTAATTGTGAATCAGAAACAATTTGCAAAAATTCTGTGGTGTCTTGGAGTCTAGCTCTGATGAGTGCCAAAAGGGGTTTGAGTTTTTCAGTTAGAAAAACAGATAGGGGTTCAGTAAGTGATCCAATCCCAGATACAATGGGTCTACCTGGCGGATGATGGAGAGATTTGTGGATTTTGGGTAGCAAATATAGATACTGTTTTGCAGGATCTTTAACCATCAGGTGTAATTTGATCTCATCAGAAATGATGCCAGCCTCCTCAGCCTCCTGTAAAAAGTCATCTATTTCCCTTTTGAAATTGGGTGTGGGGTCGGTGGTCATGTTCATGTAGTGATGAGGGTTAGACAACTGTCTATTTCCCTCCTCCCAATAATAATCGGAATCCATGACTACAACCGCACCACCCTTATCAGCAGAAAGAATGACTATATTAGTATTATTTCTAAGGTGTGTTAAGGCTAGTTGTTCGGCTCTCGATAAGTTATGTTTGATGGTATTCTCTGATCCCAAATGAAAATGTAAATCTTTGATGACTGCCTGTTGAAAAATAGCTACATGTTTGTCCATGGATTAAAAGTTGACCGATGAAATCGGAATTCAGAAGATCTTTGAGAAGGATCTGATTGATCCTGTTGTCTGAAAAACAAGTTAAGATTAATTTTTCTACAAAATGCCATAATATCTGATACTAAAGAACTCTCATCAACAAAGAAGCCAGGGATGAATCCAAGACCTTTATTAAGCAATGCATATTCATCTGGTGTTAAAACATATTTGGAAATGTTGAGAACATTATTACTACTGACAAGAATAGATCTTCTAAACTTTTGACCCTTGTGTTTTCTGCCTCCCCTGTGTTTTCTACCCCTAAAGGGTCATCTGATGTACGTCCCCTCTTGGAATTTGGTGAATCCCCAGTACCAATGGATTCCGTGTCTGTAGTAGAGGACTCCTCACCTGAAGTTGTGTTAGTGAAAACAGCCTTTTTTAATATAGACCTAGGTCTCTTTTTACAAACATATGTAGGATTCTTGGTACCCTGGGCAAACCTTACCCCCTTATGCGACTCAAACTGTCTTCCTCTATCATAGTCCTCCCTGTCTCTTGAAAATTTATGAATTTTTTTAGCTTTAAGATTATTCTCAAGAGTCAAAAGTTCCTTAAATAGTTTGCTCAGGCTGTCTTTGAAGTTGGTATGGTCTTCAAATTCTTTTAAATCATTACAAATTTTTTCAACTTCCAAAATATTGGTCTGAACTGTTCTATCATAGAAAGATGCCAATATGTTCACAAATGACATAGATGCTTGTTGCTGTGCTGACTGCCTATCTTTTATTAAAATGTCATCTGGGGTTCCAACCAATGGTTGAATCTTAGACCTGAGCCCCCTAGGGGATATTTTTTGGTTTTGGTAAGCTCTGAACAGTTTTAGATGCCAAATATTTGTCCTCAATGTTTTAATTTTCTTGCCCAACTGACTGAACAAGAAAAAGCAACCATCAACTGGATCTGATATTGGACCCGCAGCAAGGTCCACAGACTTAGTACCAATGCCAAAAACCTGAATATCATCTTTATCTGCACATAGGCCAGAAAGTAACTTCTGTAGATCCATGACAATAAGTTGCCTAAGAGAAATAATTGTTGTCAGATAACCAAAATCAATCAACAATACAGCCCGGGCAAAAATAAGTAAGAAACCTATGAGCTATCCCAAAAGATATAAATATATATTATTTTGAGTCGGATAAGGATGAAGGTATAAAACCCCTACTTCAAGAAATGAAGTTATATATTAGTACTCCAAAATGATAAAGCAACAATTAGACAATCTACCAAAGTGGCTTGGGACCCTAGTCATTATACGATTGAGAGCAATAGTTCTTAAATGCAGTCAGAATAAATTACTTCAATTATGTCTATCCTGCATATAACTGATTATACTAGTATGAACCAAAATGCTGATCCAGGAAAATATCCTTGGGTACCTAGGGACTGTAAAGAATCGTAATATGTGTAAATACAGATTGACCAAGATATAAAAAATACAGAACTAGCACAATCAAAGCTCTGTAAACAAGTTATTAAGGAACACTTGCATCGAAGAATCCTGCTAAAGAACAAAAGTTGTTAAAATAACTGACCAAATGTGCAAGTCCTATAGTTGTTTTGCAAAATATGCACTAGTATATGCATTACAAAAGACTAGACATTTGCCTGAAACTATTAGTCATGCCTGAATATGAAAGTTACATAAAATGGGGAGCAATCTCACCACTACAAACAGGTCCCTGTCATAAGATTACAAAAAATGTAAATGATATTGAAGGCCCAGCATGAATGAGATACATAAATAATCCCATGAAAATAGGAAATATTGATATAAGAAATACCTGCGAGAAAGCAGAAATGGTTAAATAATACAATAAGCTAACCCAACCAAATAAAACATGTCCCACTGTAGTTCTGCCAGGACATACACTATTTGTGAGCATCAAAAGTGCTTACTTAGATTATTATTCTTGCCCCAATTGAAAAAGGCATAAGAAAACATGTAACAGTTAGTACCAATATGAAGTCAAAAAAATATAGAAGCAAAAAATCAAAAAGATATGATGTAAAAAACGTTAAGACCATATGAGACATAAAAAAATAGCCATAATTAGAATAATGTCCCAAATCTTCAAAAGCAACTGGCACGGAAGATCAAACACTGAGAATTAAACTGCAGGTGAATAATTAAACCACAAGTGTCCAAAAAGTTACACGAAGTCATCACATATATATTCCCCTTAGTCAGGAGACATCTTGACGACTGTATGGGTGATTGTATGTTTACCCCTGGGATATCTTCTGCGTCCCTGCTAGACAGAGGCACACTAGCCTAAACGTACATGGGCTATCTTGTGTGACCTACTATTCACAGTGTAGTAATCTGACAGGGTTGCGAATGCCAAACACACTCTGGCTATGCTTGTACATGCCCTAGGGCAGATAGCCTAGTATCGACCTCTGAACCTATGCTAATGTTCGGGATGCACAATATTTATTGTTGATACTGTTTGCAGGTCTTTATCGTCTTTGCTTTACCAGTTTCTATGAACAACTTAGGTATCTGCAGAACATATTTGATTATGACAGGGTTCCACTATATTATATATGTGTCTGTTGTCATATAACTGTGTACACAGGGCAGATTGCTGGATAGTGAGAGGTTCCTGGGTTAACACATGCAACTGCCAGATATGTGTGGCCCACTGCTGTACTCAGACATGGCCTAAGTGTGTGAGCATGCCCAGTTCAGGCTTTCCGTGTTTTGTTGCCTGACATTTGTCTCATTTTTTCAAGTGTGTGGGCATGCCCAGTGTGACCTTTCAGTATGTTGCTATCTGAGGTCCACTACATTTGTTGATGTGTGTGAACATGACCAATATTAACATTTATACTGTGTGTTGGAAGTCAGGTTCTGTTCTTACTGCAGGACTCACCTTTGTGTCATAACTCGACAGGGATTATGCTGTGCCTGCAGGGTTTCCATGAGATACTTTGCATAAACTTATCAACATTCCTTCATACAGGCTGACCACTGCAATACTGTCATGGTTTAGTGGTTCAGTACTTTAACTATAGTGCACAGTATCCTGGGTTTGAGGCCCATCACTGCTTTATATTTTCATACTGAGCAGACCAGACTGCTTAAAGGCCAGTTAAGCAAATATGAGCATGTTGGCTTTTGTTCAGCTATGCCCTACTTAGACCAGGCTTGTCTGACATTGCTCAATATTCACCAACATTGCTGGACGTTGCCCAATATTACTCAACATTGACCACAGTTGTGCTAGTTGGTGTGTGCAATTTTGTTTGCATATACTACATGGTGGTAAATGTTGTTTAGCACTGCTTTATATTGCTTAACACATGGCAATCATGCCTCAGTTGGTGCTGCAGGGCTGTCTATGTCGGATGCACATACTACACTCCCTGTACATGTTTGAAAGCAGGTAGTGTCAACTTAGGCATCCCTTTTACTATATGTGCAAGTCAGAGAAAGGTATCATTTCCAGAGCCAGCGTATGTGCTATGCGTTGCCTCTTTGCCAAGGCCAAAGCATACTGGGCACACCTCCTTCTGCCTACTAGGGCAGGCTCAGGTTGTTCCTCCTTCGAGTCACGCTCTGCCTGTGATGGCCTTGCCAATGGTGGGGGGCTGTTTGGCCCAGGCCTATGCTGATCCTGCTCCAGCTGTTTTCACAGGATCATATTATGTAGCATAGCACATACCATGACAATTTGGGTACATGTAGTTGGTGAGTACTGCAAGGCTCCAGCAGATGTGTTCAGGCACCGAAACCGTGACTTGAGCAGCCCAAACACACACTTGATTACATTACGTGTTTGTGTGTGTGCCTCATTATGGCGTTCCTGTTCAGGTGTGTGTGTGTTTCTGATGGGTGTCATCAGCCACAGCTCCAGTGCATAGCCAGCATCCCCCACTAGGTGACCATGTTGGATGTCCCCACTGGCAAATGTCTGGTACAGCTGCGTCAGATGCCAGATATGGGAATCATGGTAGCTTCCAGGGCAACAAGCACACACATTCAGTATTATGCCCTGGGCATTACACACAACCTGGTAGTTGATGGAGGAGAAGCCCTTGTGGTTGAAGTAGACCCTACCCCGCTCACCGGCTGGTGCTTTGATGCATATGTGCGTGCAGTCTATTGCACCCACTACCTCAGGGTATTCTGCTATTTGCTGGAAGAGATGCATATGGCTGGCCAATACCTCACGGGAATTGGGGAAATATACATGATCACCGACATGTGCTGACATGGCATCCAGGAACTGGTGCAGTACCCTGGATGCTGATGCCTGTGATATCCCCATCATATCACCAGTTGGTCTCTGGAAGGTACCTGTTGCTAATAATCTTAGGCCAACGCATACCTTGGTTTCCACTAGGATGGGTTCCCCTCTGTTGGTTCTGTGTGTGAGGCATGGCCTGCACAGCTCAACAATTTGC
>NC_056729.1:1104757029-1104769529 GCF_019279795.1 Protopterus annectens | reverse complement strand
GCATTTTCAATTGTAAAATTATTTAAAGTATTTCTACACTGGGCACACATATATTATACAGTATTACCCATTGTATTCTTTATTAACAAGTTAGTTTTCATTATGTAGATATGTTATTTTTGCAATATATAAAACATTCCTCTGTGACATCTCTAATGCTCTTAACTATTACCTGCCTCTTTATGAATGTTGTTTTCCTGTAGGCCTTTGCAGAGCTGCTTATTTGGTGAAATATATTTTACACAAGTAAATGCAGGTAAGCCCTTGTGGAACTGTTTGAAGCTAGGTAACCATTTGAAATGTCATGACCCACTAGCATGAGTCCTGAAACAAGGAGACTGAGTGGCCAAAAAAACAGAGTTACATATGCTATGTCCAAGATAACTATTTCCCAAAATATTCCATTTTCTCTGAGGTATGACAAACTCTGAGTTAGTATATGAAAGTTCATGGGGGTGTGGGGAGCTTTCCCCTACATTAGATGCAAAAAACAAAGTGCAAAGGAGAAGAGCAATGTTTGAGGTTCACTCTTTTCCTGCATTGTTGATCCTTTTTTTCGGCTAGTTGGCACTAGGCATTGCAAGCGCCAACATTTTAATAGTGAGCCATGAAGCTAATAATGGAACCCTGGGCATACGTGATGAAGAGTGACACTGGAGCACATTACATAACACAGACGAAGCATCTCAATTAGTGACATCAGAAAATATTTCAATTACATCTTACAGCTGGTTCTTGAAAGGGTCCTGAATGAACAACTAATCATTACACAATAAATGGCCATCTGTATTCAAAAGTGTGCATGCTGACTGGACACCCAGTCAGCGTGCCCATTGTAAATCAAGCATATCCCAGTAGAAGGAAAGCTGGCTGCTCAAGTCTCCTTGAGCAACTGGCTTTCTTTAAAATATGGTATTTTAGCTCAGCAATAAAAACTTTTACATGGGACCAGGCAAAAATATGCAGAATATAAGAGACATTTTGCAAAAGTCTGGACAGTTGAAACTTATGATTACCAGCAATATGACTGATCATAGTGCCAGTAACTATACTTCTAAACTGTCCAAATTTTTACCATTTACCTTGAGGAAGGCAATATTTTTAACATATTATATGTCAAAGTATCACTTCCCACTCCAGGAAGTTTGTTTGCATGACAGTTACAGGTGGGCAAGCCTGGGATTTTTGAAGTAGCGCCCAGCCAGTGCCATGCCAAAGGTCTGACTTGAGACAACAATGAAAAACAGTAAAAAGTAATAAATGGAACATATCCTATATTCGTAGCACATGTGTGCAAATCTGTCCTTACGGAATGACAATTGGTATGATACACTACAATTGCTAAAGCTTGTTGTCACTGCTACCTGTTTTAGAGGGATAGGTATGTCTCACAGAGAATACTATTGCTCTGGAACAGACTTCCTATCCACATAAAATAGCTCATACTTGCCCATATTCAAGCACAACTTGGATCTATGGATGGGTAATACAAACTTTACACCAGGACCTTCCCCTGTACTACTAATGGACAGAGGCAGCTCCTAAATGCTTCATGTCATACATGTGTCCCCTCAGATTATCTATGGTATGATCCCAGTTATGTTCACTAGGGATAATATATAATGATTGACCATGGGATGAGAAAGGACAATTTAACAGCAAATGGGATAAATTAATTCAAGCACCAAAAATGAAAACTGGCTAGGCTTAAAATGGCCTTCAAAATGCAGCTATCCTAGTACTTACCTATGAACCTCTGAACCTTAGTTTTAATTCTGGGAGCCATGGCTTCGACAAGGGATGATTATTTAGATCTTCTAAAATTAGTACCCTCTTGTTGCAGTATACCCCAATAACATGGTTAGCCCAGAGGACTAAAGCCCTAAGTTGTTAATGAGCTGCATGTGTGGCTAGTGTACAGGGCCTTACTCCTTCCACCTTCATTTGCTTACTGTAAGACTCTAAGCAAGTCATTTAACTGCAAAGTGCTCCTGTGTCATCCATGAAATGGGAACATTTGTCTAATAGACTTACCAGTTAACAAACAGTTCAAACAAAAATCTGATAATCCTGTCTGTAGTGTCAGTTTTACATAATTTAAAAATAAGTTGATTCATGAAGTTTTCCTAATACTGCAATATTAGATATTTAAAATCCTGTGACTTTTTCTTTTTTTAAACGCCACCTTTGAGTCTATTGTTTCTATGATTTCCTTCAAAACTCCTAGGATTCTCATTATTAGACTAATTAACTGTGTCTCCTAATTTCGGTGATGCAGCGGTAGCATTGTTGCCTCACAGCAAGAGGTTCTCCAGTTCGATTCTCGGCTGGAGTGTGGGGAGTGCCTTATGTGTGGTGTCTGCATGTCCTCCCCGCAGTTGGGTGGGCAATCGAAAGACATGCGTAAATGGGTGTGCCTTCGTTGAAGGTTAAACATCGAGCTGGCACCTCAGCATTTGTGAAAATCTACTGCCAATCATTAGCAGACCGGAGTTGTGCTGTGGCAACCCTTAACCGGAAAAAGCCGAAAGACAACAACATTAATAGTACTCAAGAAGTGCATACTAACAAACAGTGATTGCATATCTTATTTTTCTTTCTTTTTAGGCAACAGCATTCTCGCACACCAAAAATTATTGGCTCACAGTTATTGGTTGTAAAGAAATTAAAAAAAAAACAAGGATACTCCCATTCAGATTCACTACCTAAGAATCAAAATCAAACCAAAAAATAATGGATAGGGGTGGAGCCATGATAGCTAAGTGAAGACAGCAATTTTACAGCTCTGCAGTTTTAGCTTTAAATACAGGGAAATAACTATTCTTTTGTTAAAAGATTTTACCACAACCTAACCAATAATAGTTCTAACTATTTAACTTTCATTTTTTGTGGATTTATATAAAAATGTTCCTGTCACTTTTACCTGGAGACTGGACTGCTGAAAGAAGATGAGTAATTCTAAACATTCTTATAGTGACATTTCTTTGAGGAAGGATATACAGCTAGTGACATCTACCCTCCAAGAATTATCCTTGAAAATGGATGACTTCCAGAAGAATCTAGAAAATGTAAGAGAAAATTGTCTTAAACAAACTGACATTTTTAAAGAACTGTTACAACAACAAACTAAAATTTCTGATATAGAGAATACCTTGAATGATATAGATGGAAGACTAAAAGAAGAATCATAAACAGAATTTCTAATAAAACAAAAACACTTGGCATCTAAACAAGATAGAGAATTTAGAAAACAGGGAAATGTGATATAACATAAGAATTTTTGGACTTCCAGAAAAAAATGAAGGTGAGGACTTAATCTTTTTGTTGAATACTTGTTGTGTCTTTCGGCTTTCCCCGGTTAGCTGTCGCCACAGCGGAACTCCGGTCCGCTAATGATTGGCAGTAGATTTTTACGTGCCGAGTTGCCAGCCCTGACGCACAACCTTCAACAAAGGTACCCTCATTCACGCATCTCTCCACATAGAAGATGCTCTAGCTGAGAATCGAACAGGACAACGTTGTACTGTAAAGCGACAACGCTACCGCAGCACTACCACCGCACTTTTTTGTTGAATACTTGGATACCAGAAATATTAACTATACAGTAGGGTTTTTCCTATGGTATTGAAATAGCCCACATGGCCATAGGTAAACCTATTCCTTCTTCCTCTTCATCTCCTCTGAGATCCATAGTTATAAAAGGTTTATCCTATATTATTTACTTATTTATTTATATGTACTGACAGAGCCCATAGAGCCATAGGTAAACCAATTCCTACTTCCCACTCATCTCCTCTGAGATCCATAGTTATAAACTTTTTATCATATTTTGATAAAGAACTAATTCTCAAAACTGCTTGGAGGAAAGCCCTTTTGCAATACAAACTGAGTGCAATCAGATATGATAATAACTATTCAACTAAAACAATGGACCTGAGGAAAAGCTTCTTGCCTCTAGTGAAATTTCTTAAACAGAATGGTTTTAAATCACAAATAATCTTTCCAGCAAAAATAAAATTACATCTGTCAAATGGAGTAAGAATCATTAACAATTTAGAGAAAGCCTCTGCTTTTTTTCAAAAATAATTTTTTATTTTATTTTTTTATTTTGCAATTGTTGACCGGGATAGTCCGACTGGATGCATGTCCATTTTCAGCGGAGGCCCGGGGAGAAAAGCTCCAAGGGTAAGCAGATACAGCATTACATAATAGCAGCATTACATATTACAAACAGACTATTTACAGAGATTACATAAGTAAGCAAGTTAAACAAGTTCCACAGGTTAGAGTTAATCCCGAGCATAAATCAGGATTAAATTAAATTACACAGTAAAATAATTAACAGATTTTTACACATTCTAGAGAGAGAGTTAGCCAGGCTAACCTCACTCTCATAACTGAAGATATGGATTGGTCTTCCCTTTCTACAAAAAGAATCTCAGACAAAAGTACATGGACTGACATGAAGAAGAAAAAACAAAAAAGATGCCAGCTTTACCAGTGCCACATTTACAGTCATCAGTCACAAAATAAATGTTACTATGGACTATTTTTGCTATTTTTAATGCATTTTTTTCTTGATAATAATATTTAAGAAGTCTTCAAGATCTACAATGGAAACAGCCAAAGCCATAGTAAATGTCTAGGTATATATATTTTTTAAATACACTTTGTTGTAAATCGTTTCTATTTTTGCCTTTCCTGAAGTCAAGATGGATTCTACAGTTCCCTTATGTTAGTAATATATTATTTCCTCCAATCAGGTAACGTTTTACATACCATATCTCCTTTCTAATGTAAAAAGGAAAAGGAAATTAGGAATAGTGGGAAAGGAGGAAGAAAAAGAAAGGGGAAAAATGGGAAAAGCATATATTTTTATTATATAGGTGAATTCCATTTCATAGGTAGGTACTAGGCTACCGGTCCGGGGGCCTACGTAAGCCTAGTCAACAAGGTTCCCTGGCTTATGCCACACAAGAAAGTTATTTTCCTGTGCCCCTGTCAAGCAGAGCCACAGAGTTGATCTCCAGGGTGTATTTCCTATTACCCATCAACTCATCCAGATTTTTCTTGAAGAGTGCTAATGAGGAATTTTGCTTGTTCCAGAGTATAGGAAGTCTCTAGGACAGGAATCTATCCCTCCAGCATGTCCTGGTTATTGTGGTGACAAGATATAGGTCCTTAGACCATGTAGCTTGGAGGGATTGGGATTTCTTTAGGTGTAGCATGTCCAACAGCTCTGGGTTTAACATAGCTTTATATATTAGGCAGAGATCTCCACAGAGTAGGTGATATGCTACAGAGTAAAGCTGGAGTTTTTTGAGATGGTCAGTGTAGGGCATCTGTTTGAGGCCAGTAATCTGCTTTGTGAGGTACTTCTGTGGCCTTTCTAGCTGCTGCAGATGTCTTGTGAGGTACATTCCAAAAGGGGCATTGTACTCTATAATGGGTCTAATGAGTGCCGAGTAGAGGTGAACAATGACCTTTTTTTTCCTGGATGAGAACCCTTTTGTGATGAGGTGTGCCATGTAGAAGGATTTCCTGACTACTGTGGCAATGTGATTATCAGAGGAGAGACTACTGTCCACCTGGGTCCCAAGGTCTCTTATCACACATTCGGCGTTATGTAGACTGCCATTTATGTGGTAGTTCATGGGTACAGAGTTTTTACCAAAGGGGATGACAATGCACTTTTTGGCATTGAGCTTGAGGCCATACCTCTGATACCAGGTATCTGTCTCAGTGAGGCCCTTCTGTAGGATGTCCACATGATTTGGGAATTCGACTATGGCTCCTAGTTTGTAGTCATCTGTGAACTTCACTAGCCAGAGGCTTTCTGTGTTAGCCTGTACTTCAGAGAAGTAGATACCAAACAGAAGAGGTCCCAGGACTGAACCCTGTGGTACTCCACTTGTCACTGGTTTGAAGTCAGATTTGGAGTCTGCAACTTTTAAAGTGTGGGTTATGTCAGTGAACCAGTTGGCAACCCATCTTGTGATATAGGGATTTATACCTATTTTAGTGAGTTTAGCTATAATTCCAGAATGGGGGATGGTGTCGAAAGCCTTGGCGAGGTCAAGATAGGCTGTGTGAACCACCTTACCCTCGTCTATGGCTTTGGTGACTGCCTCAAATAAGTCGATCAGGTTCAGAAGGCATGATCTGCCTTTCACAAACCCGAACTGGGTGGGATCCAGAGTTTGGTGGTTACCAATGCCTTTGTTTATGAGTTCCATGATGATACGTTCCATGGCCTTGCAGACCAGGCTCGTCAGGCTAATAGGGAGATAGTTCCCAGGGTCAGTGGTTGCTCCCCCTTTGTGGAGTGGGATAACTGTTGCTGTGCACCATTCAGTGGGCACAAAGCCTGATGTGAGACTATGACTGAACATGGTGCTTAGGTGGGGAGCCACTTCATTCTGAAGTTAGTGTAAAACGCAGCCTGGGATTTTGTCCGGTCCCACAGATGCTGTGTTTTTGGTTTTAGAGAGTGCAGCTTTTACCTGCATAGATGTGATTACAGGGACTCTGCATTCTTCCTGAATAGATATAGGCCCTTTAGGGGGTGAGAGGGGGGTAAAGTTAGCACTGAACCTATCTGCCAGGATGTTGGCAATATCAGTTGGTTCTGTAATTTTCATGCTGTTGTGCTGTAACTCAGAGCAGATCTTTTGCACAGGTACATTTTACCACTTTCTTTGTAACTGGGTTTATTGGTTTGATCTGTGTAGTGAACTTCTGGATTTTGTTGTGCATGCTTTCATGCATTTTGTGGTCTTGGGTTGTGTTTTTACTGTTCCATTTAATTTCTAGAGGTTTCAGTTATGATCTGTTAGTTGTGGTGTTTTGTTTTGTGTGGTTGTGACCATGAGAGGGGAGCATTTGTTAGATGGACCTGCCTTTTTTCGTTCCCTGATTGACTAAATTGAAATGGTGCCAGTTATTCTGACTAAGTGATCATTTCCACATATCATCATTTTTCTTTTATGATGTACTTACCTTGAGATGTGTTTCTGTTGAGCTTGCTGTGTGCATCTGGAGTTGAGTGACTGTCACAAGTTCTGTGAAGGTGTTTGCTGCACTATCATATTCCATAGGAACCATTATGTGCTTCCGTTGCATTTTCTTCCGGTCTACATCTAATTCCAGTGCCTATAATTCTGCTTGGCTGACTTTATCTATAGGCTCACTACAGGGACCATTTTCCAAAAAACCTCTTCTCTGCTTTCTGTTAGTGTAAATTGGCATTTACATTGGGAGCAAGTCTTTTGGAATCGGGACCATAGTATACATATAATAAACGGTGCACGCATACTGTTTATTTCTCCTATCCTCATCACTTCTGTATAATATTTTATTACTCCATGCTTATGTAGCATACTACTTTCAGCACATATTCTGTTGTTAAAGCAATAAAAACTACTGCTTGTTTAAAATAATAAAAATCCTATAAACGATTAATGACTGATTACATTTATATTTCTTTAACTGCTGCAAGAAGCCTTTTTAAAAGTTTACTTAAAGTCATCAGCAGCATGTCAATTACCTTTGAAAGACAAACCCCAGGATTCATGAAGCTCGGTGCAAGAACGGCTTTAGCCTTGCGCCGACCATGTGGCATACAGATGGCGCAGCAGCACCACATGCATATTAATGAAGGCGTGCTGCCGCAACATCCATGTGCATAGGAAATGTGCGCAAGTGCAGGGGGCGTGTCTAAGTGCTGCACGGAGGCGTGAACATGTCAGCTGCAGACGCGCAACCTAAAATGCTGACTAGTACAGCCTGCCTCTAATAGTAATCACTCCTGTCAGTGTCTGTGGATACTGAAATGTATGCAAAGCATACAAGACAGCTTCGCAAACACCCAAAATAAAAAGTGAACACAAAGGCACGCAGCTGAATAATGAGTCCCCATCCCTCGAACAAATAACATTTAAAACCCCGTGCCCATATTCCATTGTAGTGTTGATTGTTATGCCAAATGGAAGCGAAATGCAGTGTGTTTGCATCCTGCTGCCCTTTGCTAAGCCTAGCCCAATGTTTAGAGTTACCACCTGTCCCACTTTGTGAGGGACAGTCCCTCTCTGGGCAGTTGTGTCTTACCAAAAATATTACAAATGGCAAATGTCCTGCGATTGTAGGACATAATTATGTCCCATATTTTATGTAATAGTTCCATAAAATAGTTATTTCTGTATCTAAAATGCCTAAATGTTACAAGAAACAGAATAAGCAACTAAACTGCTACAAGAATAAGCTTTCACTTAAGCATAAAAGTAAAGCACTATCCTTTGTACTGACCGTGGGTATGTGTCGGCCTGTAAAATCTGATGTGTGTCCCAAAAATGTCCCACTTTGGCCAATTGAAAAGGTGGCAACCCTACTAATGGTCAGAGCATTCGCTTAATAACTGCCCATTCGCATTCCAAGTCATCCTTGTCTGGATGGCCCAAAGATGAATGGGTATTACCCGGGTCTACCTACCATGTCATGAAAGATAAGTATTTGTGTGTACCTATGTGCATGAAGTACAGCATGTGGAAGATCAAATACGCTAGGGTTGTCCTCACAACCATATTGGTACCAGAGATATGTAGAGTATGGAATGTGTTCTGTTGTCTGTGCCATAGGCCATCAACCAGAGAAGAGATGGATGGTGTGTGTGGAATATGGGGGGGTGACGGGTAATGTAATAATTCGCCAAGGGGAGACTGGGTCGGATGTACAATAGGTGAACTGGAGGAGTACGAGGGAGCAGTGGGTGAATCAGAAAGGAAACCAAAGAATATACATTCACATCTGCAATACACCCTGACAGGCCATACTGCAGAACACAATCCCACAAACATATGAACATTAAAATGTGTGATACACATATACAGAAACGTTACCAGCTCGCACCCACATAATGGGCTGGCCTGAACTGAGCCATCCAACCCCAACACACCTGAATACATAATTGAATAACCATCGTCCCCTCCACAGCACACCACCCCCCTTGCTGAACATCCAGCAAAACCACCCATACTCGGGCTGCTAGCTTGGCACAGCCATATCTACACTTAGTGCCCCCTTCCCATTTCTAGTAGGCATTCTCACCCTAGGCAGTCTCAGGCTTGCACACTAGGTATCCCTTGCATGTATAACCCTCCCTCATTTTTGTAAAACCAAAAGAATGGGAGTTACACACTAGTAATAGGTGACTCAATAGTCAGGCACACTGACGCCCCACTCACTAGGCTGGACAAGGAGAAGGTTACTGTTAGATGCCTATCGGGAGCCAGAATCCACCACATAACACAAGCATTCGGGTCACTCCAAAACAAGTACAAATATGACTCTGTCATTGTTCATGTTGGTGTGAATGACCTGAAACGTACCTCCCTGAACTGCATGAAAAGAGACATGGAAGAGCTCTCTGATCATGTAGCCCAGGCAGGTATGACCCTGACCCTGAGTAGCATCCTGCCCTCACCAAGAATGATACCTCAGTATAAAGAAATAATTATCAATTGCAACAAGTGGCTAAGCTTCTGGTGTCATTCAAAGGGGATCCAGTGTCTGTCAACCTGGGATGACATGCTCGACAAGCTGCGTTGCTTCACAAGAGATGGCTTGCACCTGTCACCCCTTAGCTTTCAAATACTGGCCAAGGCTCCTGCTGCCCCCATAGTGCCTTTTTAGGCAAGGCTCAAAATTCAAACCCACCACCGTAAACAGCACAAGTAAAAAAATGAGGGTTATGCTACTCAGCGCTGAAGTTTAAATCTCAAAATGCATGCGCTCAAAGCACTCCTAAGTATGGAGAACGTCAACATCTGTGCAGTAACTGAAATCTGGTTCAAGGCTGCAGAGAGCACTCCAGCACTACTGGGCTACAACTCATACCTCACATTTCGGCCACAGAACATGGACCAAAACACAAAAGGGGGGTGTATCCATATTCATCAAGGATACCCACACCTCCAGGTTAGTGGAGCAGAATGATACCTCTGAGATCATCCATGTGCAACTAACATTGGGCAAATCTGCAATGCAAATTGTGGCCTGCTACAGATCACCCTCCATGACCCAGGACCACAACTCCGCCTTTCTGGAGACATTGAAAAACATGAAGGTCCTACCGAACACCCTGATATTGGGTGATTTAAATTACCCTACCATTAACTGGGAAAACTACTTGAGTACAAACTCTCAGGCTCAGCGCTTCCTGGAATTTATCAACTCAAATGCCCTGGATCAGCTGGTAAACTCCCGTACCACAGGCCACAACATATTGGACCTGGTCATCACCAACATGGGCGACAGGTGTTCTGTACCGGAGGTCAGCCTGTCACTGGTTACACCAGACCATAAACTAATCACCCTGGATGTCCACACCCCACCACCACCCCCAACCAAGGAAACCACAGTGAAAAACTTTTCTAAAGAAAACTTCACCTTACTTAAGGCAGAGGTGGTAAGTTTCACAGCCCCCACGCTAAAGGATAACACTGTCCAAGATGCAGAATCCTTTACAATTGCACTCTATGAGCACCTACAAGGATGCATGGATCGTGCCATCCCTAGAAAAACCAAGACTCACTCCCTTATGAGAAGGAAACAAGCCTGGTGGACCCATGCCATGAAGAGATTATATAAGAGAAGGAGGAAACTAGTTCAGAAAAAAAGCAAATCCCAAGAAGGAAAGACATCCCTGATCAGTATCAGTAAGAAACTAAGGTCCCTCATAAAATCATCCAAGGCTAACTTCAAAAGAAAAATAGCCAAGGATTTGAAAGATAACCACAAAGCCTTCTTTAGCTATGTCAAGAATCTAAGTGGCAACTTGCAGATATGCTCTGAGCTAGTGCAAAATAGCACAAAATATACTGAACCTACTGATATTGCCAACATTCTGGCAGACAGATTCAGTGCAAACTTTACCTCCCTCTCACCTTCAAAAGGGCCCACAACAATACCATAAAAGGGTAGTGTCCCAGAAATCACAGAAGCACAGGTGAAAACAGCCCTTTCAAAAGCCAGAAACACAGCATCAATGAGGCCAGATGGTGTCCCAGGCTGCATCTGGCATGAAATACAGAACAAACCAACCCCCCACCAAAGCACACTGTTCAACCTCAGCCTCTCCACAGACTACATGCCCATAGAATGGCGCACAGCAATGGTTATTCCGCTTCACAAAGGAGGGGGCACAACTGACCCTAGTAACTATCACCCCTGACTAGCCTGGTCTGCAAGGCTGTGGAGCGCATCATCATGGAACTCATTAACAAAGACATTGGGAACCTCCAAACACTTGACCCGGCCCAGTTCAGCTTTGTTAAGGGCAGATCATGCCTACTAAACCTGGTTGACTTCTTCTAGACAGTCACCAAGGCCATTGACGAGGGAAAGGTGGTTCACACAGCCTACCTTGATCTCGCCAAGGCATTCGATACCATTTCTCACTCAGGTATTATAGAAAAACTCACCAGCCTGAACATGAAACCGTACGTCACAAGATGGGTTGCCAACTGGCTTACAGACAGAACTCGCACGGTAAGAATAGTGGGCTCCAGGTCTGACTCTAAACCAGTCACAAGTGGTATCCCACAAGGCTCGGTTCTGGGACCCCTACTGTTCGGCATGTATTTCTCAGAAGTACAGGTAAACACAGGAGGACTATGGCTAACCAAGTTCGCCGATGACTGCAAACTGGGAGCCATAATTGACTCGCCGGCTGACATGGACATCCTTCAAAAAGGCCTTACTGAGACAGACACCTGGTGTCAAAGTCATGGCCTCAAGCTAAAGGCCAAAAAATGCATAGTCATCCCATTTGGGAAAAACAAAACACCCACGAATTACCACATAGGTGGCAGCCCCCTTAATACAGAAGAGGTAATAAGAGATCTGGGACCCAGGTAGATAGTAATCTCTCCTTTGACAATCATATTGTCAAAGTAGTTAGGAAATCCTTCTATGTGGCCCATCTAATTACTAACGGGTTCACATCTAGAAATAAAGAGGTTATAGTTCTCCTCTACTTGTCACTCATCAGACCCATCATAGAGTACAATGCCTCATTTGGGATGTACCTCACAAGACACTTCCAACAGCTGGAAAGACCATAAAAGCACCTCACCAAGAGAATTACTGGCCTCAAACATATGTCCTATGCAGCCCGACTGAAAATACTTTGGCTGTACTCAGTGGCATATCGCTTACTCAGAGGTGATCCGTGCCTGACTTACAAAGCCATGTCCAACTCAGAATTGATGGACATGCTCCACCTAAAGAAATCCAAGTCACTGCGAGCCACGCGCTCTAGTGAGCTAAACCTCACCACAACAATAAATAGAACATGTTGGAGGGATAGATTCCTGTCACAGAGACTCCCCATGCTTTGGAACAAAATTCCTAACTACATTAGGCAGAGCCCCTCACTAACACTCTTCAAGAGAAGCCTTGGCGAGTGGATGGGTAACAGAAAATACACCGCTGGGATCACTTCA
>NC_056729.1:1104685372-1104718626 GCF_019279795.1 Protopterus annectens | reverse complement strand
ATCCTTTCGGCAATACATCGGAATGTAATAAAGTGTTGCTACATGAAAGCTGTCTGTGTATTTCTGTCATAGGTATTTGCAGTCATTGGAGTTGTGTTGGTGACTGACCCTCTTTGGCTAGGGTCACCACCTTTTCAAATGGCCATAGTGGGACATTTTCGGGACACACATCAGATTTTACAGGCCGACACAATCCCACGGTCAGTACAAAGGATAGAACTTTCCTTTTTTGCCTAAATATAAGCTTATTCTTGTAGCAGTTTATTTGCTTATCCTGTTTCTTGTAACATGTAGGTATTTTAGATACAGAAATAACTATTTTATGCAACTATTACATTGCATATGGGACATAATTATGTCCTACAATCTCAGGACATTTGCTGTTTTTAATATTTTTGGTCACGACACAACTGCCCAATGAGGGGCTGTCCCTCGCAAAGTGTGACAGGTGGTAACCCTATCTTTGGCTCATGTCCATATTTGTAATAGTGTATAGGCATATACTCTCCATATCCTTTGTTCATAAAGTTTGGTCATAGCAGAATGTGTGATTGTTATGGTCCGTGTTATACTCATATATGAACACTTCACCCGCTGTATACGAGATACCTATGGAATCCCAAATGCACACAATTCCGACGCCCACAGTACCAGGCCCAGACTCCCATACCCCACATTACTGACAGCGACAGACAAACCCACGAAAGTAACACACACACACACACACACACACACACACACACACACACACACACACAGACACACTGCTTCCCACCACCTCCAAACAAACCATCCTACACTATGTATGAGCAGGTGGGCAAGCCCCCCTACACCCCCCCATGTGGGTCGCTGCGCCCCCCACAACCTCCCTACTTTAATATTCTACCTCCAAGATCGCACAAACAGACGCACAAAGCAAACCCACACCCACACATTACAGTCCCCCAAGTACACACACCATACTCAAAACACACACTTACATGCACTATACCCCTCAGAAACACACTTACACACAGTAACCTACCTGAACCGCAACACCAGAAGCACTAACTAAATGTCCCTTAACATCGGGATTTTAAACCTCTTGCTTCTGGTGTTTCAGTACTGTGGTCTTTTGGTCTTTAAGCCTCGTGATTATGTGTGTCGGTAAGTCAAGCATTTGGTATTTGGTAGGTATCCCATTTATATGTACCTCCATGGTTGTGTAGATGTTGTTAACCTATCTATATATCTTCATATATATGTATATCCCCATATATCGACATATCTCTCTCTCCCTCTCTCTCTCTATATATGTTGATTTTATATATTTATATATATATATATATATATATATATATATATATATATACCCCTTTCATTGGGTACATGGCGGTTTGTCCTATTTCCACACATTACTCCCTTTTGTGTTTTAACCTGTCAGAATACACGACTGCTGTTGGTACATCCCAGGTAGCTTAGTGGTAGGTTATTGTGAAGATTGAGTACATGGTTGCGTGTTCTAATCGTGGCAGTGGTCATTTTACCTCTCAGAGCAGGCACTGGTAGTGCAAGGGTGATTAAAGCACATTTCAGTGGTTGTGTGTTCCAAATGTTTATTATTCTGTGGAATACTACCTATATATGCAAGCTGTGGTTAAGGTATTCTATGTAACATGTAAATCATCTCTGACTTTATTGAGATTTGAACCAGAACTACACAGATATTATGCAAATGCTGTAGCTATTACACTATTGACATTAACGTTCCTTCTGCCTATTTCCTATGTCCATGAATCCTATGTGTAAACTTGGCTACACAACAGGCGAAGCCACCCACACCCAGTGAGCTTCTCGAAATACCGACATAACACATGAATTGAGAGACTATACATTAACATCCTAACTACATTTGGCATAGCCCCTCACTGACACACTTCAGAGGAAACCCTGATGTGTGACTGGCCAACAGTATATACACCCCTGGGATCATGTGTCCCAGAAACATACAGCCAGTGTGTGGGGGAGCCACTCCAGTTTTATAGCTGCAAGACCTGTTGGGGAAATTGAATGCTGTTGGGTTTGTCATGTTAACATGCCCTTTTGAGATCACTATGTGCCCCTATCACCCTACAGCACCCCAGTCTTCAATAGCTTCCAGCAACTCTGCCTGGAATCACTTCATTGGCTATGCTTGACAGAGGCTCAGTTACTTCATCAATGGTGCAGGTAAAGCCACTACACTGTAGCTATGCTTCTAAATGCCCTTGGGCAGATAGCCTACTACCTATCTGTGAACCTCTACAGTGCAGGCCATCTCCAACATCGTATGTGATTATACAGAGTTTTCTGATCACAATATACAATGTAAAATCACCATGTAGTCAGACAACAGTTAAGTACAGCAATAGCATACAGACTACTGATACATAATCACTCCAAAAGCCTATCTTGGAAGCTAGTGGACATGTATAGGTTTCAGGCTTTGCATTGCTTACCAGTAGGTTACCTACAGGAAAGATGGGACACAAGCACAGATGGGATACATGCCTGCAACAATGCCATACCAACTTGCATGTGTCAGCCTAAGGCTTTGGAATGCTGGGTAAGGCTATTGGTGCCCCCATGGTGCCGTTTTTAGGCAGGTCTCAGAGGTGAATCTCACCTCCATAAACTGCACAATAGCAGAACCAATGAGGGTTAGGCTACTCAGCACCAGGGGTAGTAATCACAACATGCACACACTCACAGCACCCCTCAGTATGGACAACATCTACATTTGTTCTGTGACTGGGACCTGTATAAGGCTCCTGTGAGCACACCGGCACTACCAGACTACAACCCATAACACACATTTCAGCCACTGAACATGGACTGGCACAGACATGGAGGGGGTGTATCCATATTCATTGGGGATACCTAAACCTCCAAGATAGTGGGGCAGCATGATACCTCTGCGATCATCCATGTGCAGCTAACATCAGCCATGACTGCAATGCAAACTGTGAGCTGCTACAGATAACCCTCCATGACCCAGGAGTACCACCACAACTATCTGGAGACAGTGGTAAACATGACAGTCCTACCAGACACCCTGTTATTGGTCAGTGTCAGCTACCCTACACTTAACTGGATAACCTACTCGAGTATTCACTTCCAGGCCTAGCACTTCCTGGGATTTATCACCTCATATGACCTGTATCAGTTGGTAGATGGACTAACGAGAGGTGAAAACATACTAAAAGTGGTAATCACTGACATGTGCAACAGGTGCACTACAGCAGAGGTAAACCGGTCACTGTTTAGATCTGACCATGAACTATTCACTGATGATTTCCACTCCCAACCATCTCCCCCACCCAAGGAACACACAGTGAATACCTTTCCTACAGCTAAATTCACAGTACTAATGATAGAGGTGGGAGGGTTCACAGCCCCCATGCTCAGGGATGACATTGCTCAAGATACAGACAGAATTACAAATGCACTCTATAAGCACCTACAAAGATGTATGGGTCATGCCATCAATGGTAAACCAGGACTCACTACTTCTACACAAGGACACCAGTCTGCTGAACCCCTGCATTATACAGGCTATACAACAGAAGTAGGACAGTAGTCCAGAACAACAGCAAATCCCAAGACATGCAGACGTCCATGACCAGTATTAGCAAGATACTTATGTTACTCATGTAATCATCCAAGGCTGACATCCACAGGTAAATAGGCATGGATTTGGAATATGACCACAAAGGCTTCTTTGGCTATGTCAAGGATGTAAGCAGTAACACACAGATTTGCACTGTGCTGGTACAATATTGCACTGAATATACTGACCCTACTGATATCACCAACACACTTGATGATACATTCGGAGCAAGCTTCACCCCCTACTGGGCACACAATAATACCTAAAACATACAGTATCCCAGACATCTGAGACATACAGGCGGTAATGGCCCTTTCAAATGGCATGACAGAGCATCAGTGGAGGCAGATGGTGTGCCAGACTGCATCCTGCAGACACTACAAGACAAAGTGACCCCCTGCCTAATATAGCAATTCAACATCAGCCTCTACACAGGCTACATGGCCATTCACTGGTTCATGGCAACAGCTATTCCACGCCACCAAGCTGGTGACACAAATGACCATGGTAACTACCACCCCATAAGCCTGAGTAGACTGATCTGCACGGCTATGGAGCACATCCTCATGACACTCATTAGCATAGACAATGGTAACCTCCAGACACTTGACCCAACCCAGGTCAGCTTGATTGAGTGCAGATCATTCCTACTGAACCAGTTTGACATATTGCAGTCACCTAGACTTTAGGTGTGGGGTGTGGTAGTTCACACATACTACCTGGACCTCGCCAAGGGTTTTGACACCATTCCCCACTCAGGTATTATTTCTACACTCACCAGCCAGTACATACACCCATACATCACAGGTTGGTTTGCCAACAGGCTTACACACACAACCCACATGGTAAGCCTAGCAGCCTCCAGGTCCAACTCTTGACCAGTCACAACTGGTGTCCCACAGGACTCAGTCCTGGGACCCCTACAGTTTGCCATATACTTCTCAGAGATATGTGCTAACACAGGTGGACTACAGCAGGCCATGTTTGGTGATTACTGCAGACTGGGGGCCATAACTGACAGTCCAGCTGTCACAGACATCCTTCAAGGGGCCTCACATAGACCAACACAGGGTGTCAGAGTGATGGCCTCCAGCTAAAGGCCACATACTTCGTGGTCATTCCATTTTGGGAAACTACACACACACATATTAACACACGAGTGGCAGACACTATAATTCAGATGACGTAATGGGTATGTGGGGACTACATTACATAGTGATCTCTCCTTTGACAGTCATATCTGCAAAGTAGTTAGGACATCAGTCTATGTAGGCCATCTGATTACTTAAGGGTTCGCATCTAAACAGACTTAGGTTATTGTGTCCCTTTACTCATCAGTCATCAATCCCATCATCGAATATGATAACCCATTTTGGATGTACCTCAGAAGACACATCCGACAGCTGGAAGGGCCACGAATGTACCTCGCAAAGAGGGATAATGCCCTCAGACATGTGTCCTATGCTGCCAGACTGCATAAACTCTTGCATTACTCAGTGGCATCTTGTTTACTCAGAGATATTTGCTGGCCAACAAAGCCGTGTCCAAGTCAGGCTTAATGGATATGCTCCACCTATGGGAATCCATGTCACAGTGAGCCACACACTGTAATGAGCTACACCTTGCCACAACCATAACTGGAAGATGCTGAAGTGACAGATTCCTGTCATGGCTACTCCCCATGATTTGGAACTACATCCCTGATTACATTATATGGAGCCCCTTACTAATACTCCAGGGAATCCTTGCAGAGTGGGTGGGGAACAGTGGATACACCCCAGGGATCCCGCAATTGGCTCTGCTCCACAGAGGGACAGTTAGTTAATCAATGGGGTGGCAACAGCAGACACATTTTGACTATGCTTATGAATGGCCTTGGGCAGTTAGGCATGTACCTACCTATGTACCTATGGACCTATGCATACAGTATCAACACATGCTGATAGCTTAATTTACTGTTCAGGTATTGACTTAACTTGTGCCAATGGCAGTTGTGTGTACAATAGTTGAGGGCTGCCTATGTAGGATGCACACAGTAGACCACCTATACATGACAATTTACAGGTGGTCGTGTGTGTGTGCCATCCATGTTTGCTGTGTGTGCAGATGGAGAAGGGTGTCAGTCCATAGGTGCCTACACTGTCAGTGTGTGTGCTATACGTTCCCTCTTTGCCAAGGCATGGGCATACTGGGCACGCCTCCATCTGCCTACTGGGGCTACAGGGTGTTCATGGTCTGAGTACCTCTGTGACTGTGGGGCCCTTGGCAATGGTGGTGGGCTGTGAGGGTCTTCACCATTCTGTCCCTGCTGCAGCTGTTTCCGCAGGATCATATTGTGTAGCATAGCACATACTATGAAGATGTGGGCACACATGCCTGGAGAGTACTGCAAGGCTCCACCAGATATGTCCAAGCAACAGAACCATGATTTCAGCAACCCAAACACATGCTCTATGATGATTCTGGTTTCTGAGTGTGGCTCATTATGGTGTTCTTGCATGGGTGTGTGTGCATTTCTGATGGGAGTCATCATCCACGGTTCCAGTGCATAGCCAGCATCCCCCACCAGGTGGCCATATGGGATGTCCCCCCTGGAAAATACCTGATACAGCTGTGAGGCATGCTAGATGTGGGAGTCATGATAGCTTCCAGAGCTGCCAACATGCACATCCATGATAATGCCCTGGGCATTGCACATTACCTGACAGTTGATGGAGGGGTATCCCTTGCGGTTTATGTAGTGCCTACCCTGCTCAGCGGGTGGTGTCTTGATGTGTATGTGCGTGCAGTCTATTGCACCCAGTACCTCCGGGTAGTCTGCCACACAGTGGAAGAGGCGCATATTGCTGGCCAACTCCTCCTGCATTTGGGGGAAGTATATGTGCTCATTAGCATGTGGTAACATGGCATCCAGGAACTGGTGGAGTACCCTGGATGCTGATGCCTGTGAAATCCTCATGATATCCCCAGTTGGCCTTTGAAAGGTACCTGTGGCTAGTATTCTCAAGCTTACACATACCTTCATGTCCACTGGGATGGGTTCCCATCTGTTATTTCTGGCTCTGAGGTGTGGCCGGCACAGCTCAACAAGTTGCTGTATGGTGTCCCTGTACACCCTGTGATGCTCTACTATATCCAGATCATGTAGCCCCTGGCAGGTTACCCTGGGTCTAAACACTCTTCTCCTCCTCCGGTGCCTGAGATGGTTGTCAGCATCATCCTCCACACCACTGTCAGTCTCCAACACATGCTGGTGAATCAAAGCTATTGCAGCCCCTAACATGTACATATTAAAAGTTCCCTGTCTGTATACACCAATGGTGCAGAGTGTCTGGGAACACATAAGTGTGTGTGAGGTGTTTTCACACTTTATACTATTGTGCAATGGATGCTGCTGGTGTAATTGGGTGTGTATGTGTAATTCCAGCTGCAGTGTATCTTTATTATGGGTTTTACAGCAGGTACTGCTATTGTGGGGTCTTTGCTGTTGACTTATGCTTGGCTGCCATGATTCATCTATTGCCCTTTACTTCACTTTTCAACCTGATTCCCCTCCCATTGTCAGGCAGCTGCCTGCTTTCTTGTTTTGTACTTTCCCAACCCAGGATTGTGTAGCGAAATGTGTTCTGTAGCTTATATACTGCAAGTTTGCTTTGTTCTGCTGTGACAGTTTTCTTTTCTTTGCAGTACGGCACCTCCCCTTTCCTGTTCTGCAGTTAGCTGCTAGCAGCCTTGTTAGCTATTGTCAGTGGCCCACTGTGAGTTCTTAGGTGTTAATTACTCATTTGTACTCCAATTACCATGCTGCAGCATTTCCTTATTGTCTTCGCGTATCCTTCCTGTTTCAGCTGTGGTGCACACCACACACAGCCGTTTACTGGGTTTCGAGCGCGTTTTCATCCATGTTCACATGCACTTTCGGTTACCTTGTGTGCTCTCAGCTGAGCAAAGCTATGGTTACTTCCACACCCCTATCCTGTGGCTTTGCTTAGCAACAGGCAACCCGGATTAGCAATGCTCCAATGTGCTTAAGGCTAAGGTGGCACACCCCTCTCTTGATGTCATCTTTATCTCCAGGCCATATCTCAGTGTTGTACCACTACACTGTGAGGTACATCCTTACGCCGGTGGGGATTTTGTGATTCAGTATTACTTGTCTCATTTGCATGGCATTGACTACTAATTCCTAGTTACCGCACAGAACACTGTCACAGACCCTTAGCAACCCTTGCGCCATGGTTGTGGTATAGCATGCGTGCCATTGACTATTATGGGAAATTCATGAAATGTGTCACATTGCAGTTTTATTACATATAAATATATTTTCATTGTGATCCCATTTGCGCAGCAATGCACTTCGTTTTTACTTTGCGGTAGTGTGACCATGACATTAAATGTTCTATTTTATGTGTTGTGCATGTTTTTTTATGCCAATGGCTATATACTTAGCCATTGGCATGTATTAACATTATAATATATGAGTTTGGTCCGCTGTCATGGCTCCGATTTTATGTTTGAAAAAATGTAAACCTTTTTTTGGTTTACATTTCTGCATGCCTACGCTATGCCTGCACCACTTCATGAATCGCTATATACCTTCATTTGCCTGCAACACTGCTGCACATGGGGTAATTAGCATACATGCGCCGGGAGCTGCACAGCTGTGGCATACACTGGTAGTGCACGTGGAAACAGCTTGTACCTGAATCGCTCGGCGGCCATGTTTGGCATTAGATCGCCGACGCTACGCCTGCGCCTGGCGCAAGCTTCATAAATCCCGGGGAAAGTCATATACTTTCCAGACTAGTGTGTCAAGCAGCAGAAAATAAATGGAGTTTTTTTGTTGTTGCTGTTTTTTCTCTCTGTCTCTGTCTTTCTCTTGAAATCTAACAGCCCTAGTCACTGCAGTGTCTTGCTGTGACAACTAAAATAAGTTAGATGTGCATAAACATGACAAAATTATCAGGCATTTTCTTTAATCTCATGTGGGCATTGTTTCATTGTTTTTTTGTATAACATTGCACAGTTTGTTCCTAATGAATTTGACTGTCATCTGTTCACCATTGCTTAATGGCATATGTGAGGTATAGTCACTTGGAAATCTGCAATGTGGAGGGTTAGATATCAATTGGTTAAATATATCATCAAAATGTGCTTAAGCTTTTAGGTATCTTAAAATCCACCTGCAGGCATGAACTTTTACTTTATGAAATTGCCAAACTCATTTTAATGGTAATGATGCCAGAAGCAGATTTAAAGTAGACAGTCATGTGGCTCATTTTCTTTTTAGCTTTTACACCAAACAGTTGATTTCATGTGAATTATGGAAAGTGAAATTTATATGAAATCTGATTTCCAGGTAGAAAAGATAGAGACACAAACATATATTGTCAGTTATTATTTTAGGTACAAGCTTTCAATGACTTAAATATTCACTTAATTCAAATGTCACATTCATGTAATGCCATGCAATGCATAAATAGTTAATTGTTATTGCTTCTTAGTAACAAAGAGGTGAGCTTCTGTGACTATTTTAATGAATCATCTTTAATTCTTTTCATTTGGTATATAATACTCATAAAGCCTGAATTCTAAAATATCCTGCAATGTTTAATATATTCAGTTTGCTGCTGTTACACAATATATATTTTTTCTCCTGGGAAGAAAGTGATAAAGAGAAGTGAGAAAGGAAAGAGAATGGTTGAAAGATAGGAGCAATGGAATGAAATATTTTTCTTCATTATCATTACATAATACTTCTTTATTCATATTTTAATAATGTCTCCATTAAAATTAATAAATTACTGCAGGGTTCTAGGAGATAGTTTTTTTCTTGCTATATATTTAGGTCATACTTTGTTTAGGTAATGGATAGTCTGATAAGGTTGTTGCTTATCCTTTGGACTAGAGATTTTAATAATTCCATGTTGGCAATTAACATTTAATACTTACAAAATAATAATTATTTTTTTATTTTCTTTTCTCTTTTGGCCTGAATTATTAGATTTTCTGCTCCAAAATAGTGTGTAGCATTCTGTATTTTATTATATTCCATTGTTTTTCTTTTCTCCCTTATTAAGGGTGAAGAGAATAGAAAGAAGAAAAAGTATAGATGGATTTAACACTGTTATCTTTAAAAGTTAATGGTTTAAATAATCCAAGGAAAATATCAAACATGATACAGTATCTAAATATTAATTAGACACACTTGATTTTATTACAAGAAGCTCATATTAAACAGTTGGAAAAAAGATATCTGGAACCCTAGTAACATTATAATTCTTGCTCAGTCCTCTTTTAGAACTAAAAGAAGGAGAGTCATGATACTTTGAAAAAAATAAAGATCTCCCACAAATTATTTATAAATATGAAAATCAAGACAATTTTCTTGCTCTTGTAGTTCTAAAGTTTAATAATAGATTTTGGATTCTAGTGAACCTTTACTTTTTTCAGGTATGGGACAAAGTTTTGCCAAGAAATGTTTAGATTTTATACTTAATAACTATAAAGGTAACCTAATTATATGTGAGGATTTTAATTGTATATTAGAGGACTCTGACAGTAGTAATAAGAGAAAACTAAGACGTCTTCTACTGCAAAAACACTTAAAAATGGATAGAATCAATTGAATGATACATTTAAAATGAAAAACTCTAGCTCACTTCTCTTCTCACCAGGATTATAACTATGATACTCAGACCAGAATAGATGGAGTTCTAGTTTCTCAAAACATAATTTCTAAAATATTAGTATTTGATATCATTTCTTGTCCTATATCTGATCATGATGCCCTTATTCTTAAATTTCATACTAATTTTAAAAGATTATCCTTCCTGACCAGAATACCTGCATATATATAACTAAACTTAAGGAGTTTAAATCCTAGTTAATGTCTGCACTACATTTCTTTTTGGACTCCAATAATACTCCTGACATTAATGCAGTTATGATTAAAGGTTTACATTTATTGTAAAATTTTAACTTAGTATAAAAACAAAATTAAGGAATGGGATTCAGTACTTCAAATATTCAATCACAACTCATAGTGGGTAAATCTAAATTTTCTAAACATAATAAATCTAATATAAAATAAATAGAAATAGTAAATGAAAAATATTTTGGCATTTTATTTCATAAATCAAAATTGGCTCATGAAAGATTAAAAATGACTTCCTACTCACTTTTTCCCAAATATATGCATAATTTATCAAAAAGAGTTAGAATGCAATCAAAAATGAATAATACTCTAAAAGTCAGACATGAAGGGAATAAGAAAATATTACTGATATGGGAGACATTCTTGATGCTTTCAGATTCCATTATACATCCCTAAATCATGACCCTAATTCTGAACACTAAATCTTGATTCTCTTAATATTAAAAAAAATCCCGTCAAAATTAAAAACTGACTTAAGTAAACAAATCTCTTATAAACAAGTTGTAGGCAAAATTAAAAGATTAAAATATAATAAAGCTCCAGGCATGGATGGCATAATAATAGAAATCTATACACTTTTTCCACCCTCTATTATATCTTTTTTCCATAAAACTTTAATTGAAATTCAACTTCAAGAAAAGACTCCTCCTTCCCAGGAATATTCATTAATTTTCATTAATTGCTCCTATATTAAAAAAGAACAAAAATCCACAACTTTGTTATTCTTATAGGCCTATGTCACTTTTAAATAATGATTATAAGATTTTCATGTCTATTATTACTGATAGAAGAAAATAACCCATAACTCATAATTAATTTCGATCAAACAGGTTTTATTCATCAAAGGTAAACCCATGATAATATTAGATGTAAACTATCTCTTATTGATGTTCTAAATAGTAGAAATTAAGAAGTTATACTAATTAGTTTATACATCAGAAAAGCCTTCGGTTCTTTGAATTGGAATTATTTATTTAGAATTCTTGAATTATTTGATTTTTCTATGTGTTTTTTCACTCTTAAAGAACATTTATAAAAACAACACTGGTTATATTAAAATTGGTTCCTTTACTTCAGAATGCATTCATTTAATGAAAGGTACTAAACAAGGTAGCTCCAGTTTTATGTGTTTTAGCCATTGAAATATTTACTATTTTAATCTGAACAAATCAAAATAGATATTTTAATCACTATTCTTCTAAAATTATGCTATTTCCTAATGACATATTATTAACTCTTCCTGATCAATTCTTTTTAGAATTAGAATCCACAATACAGTTATTTCAATCTATCTCTGGTCTTCATTTCAATCAATTTAAATCTAAATTCTTAATACTAAATAAAAAAAAAAAATTAAATGCAAAGAAATCATACTATTGGCAAACAAGTCACATTACTTAAATATTTAGGTATAACTTTACTGAAGTCCTTAGATAAAATAATAACTGTGAATTATGACAACATCATAAATATATTAGATAATCTTATTTCTAAATGAAATGAGCTTTTTATTTTTTGAGGATAGACTTCAGTTAATAATGATGATTCTTTTACCCAAGAATTTATATATAATTAAAGCTTGTCTCTTTTTCCAAATAATATATTAATGAAATAAACATTTAAACCCACATGATTGGTTATTATTACAAAGTGTTAAATACCAACACAAGAATTACGTTTATCTTTCACTCAATCACACTTTAAAGAGAATCACAAATTATTTTTTTAAACATATATAATAAAACAAAACTTGAAAATGTATTTCAAAGCTTTATAAAATATGTATAAAATGGGTCTACTTTACATGGTCAACTTTCCACAAAATTGACTTTCATATGGCCGTAACCATATGATCAACTTTTGAAAAACTGGCCATGTAAAATAAACACAAAAAACACAAGGAACACTTACCTTAAAACTATTAGCAGGGGGGCAAGCCCCCTGCACCCCCCATGGGGGAGTCTGCCCCCACACTCCCGTAACTTAAATATACCAACTCCGAGATTGCACTACAGTGCAGAAGAGGGAAATATTCCCATTTTGCACTGTACGGAGATAGCGATTGCCCATGGTCGGCTTTTCAAAAGTTGATCTTATGGTCTCGGCCATATGAATTTTAACTTTGTGAAAAGTCGATCATGTAAAGGGGACCCGTATAAAATACAAGATAAATTTAAATGTAAAATTTTGGAATCATATTACACTGGGCCATTTCTATTACCTAACTTCTGAGAATAAATAACAAATAGAATCTTCTATTAAACATACCTCTTGGTCTCATTATTGGCACATATTTACATGGAAATTTCTGCACAAAGCATTTCTAACTCCAAATAATATGGCTAAAGTTAACAGAAACATTAATATACACTGTTGGAGATGCTCACGAGAATGTGATGCTTATTGGATACATGTATGCTTTTTAAATTGTCCTTTGTTAAGTCAATTTTATTATAATATAGACGATTTCCTGAAAGCTTTATTTTCTGACATATTTTCATTATCCAAGTCTTTAATCTTATTCATTGTAAATGATGGACATGATTTGAGAAAAGATAATCTCTTTCTCCTATGGACTACTCCTGTGGTAACAAGGAAAAGTATTACCAGACAATGGAAATCAACTATGTCATCAATTTTTGAAGATTTCTTATCCTTTTTAAAAGAAACAGCCTTCAGGGAGACCAAAGTTAAAGAATACTGGGTTCATCCTAAACTAGTCAACAATAATCCTTGGATGAAACTGGTATCACTTATAAACTTTTATAAATAAAATCCTGCCTCTGATGGTTAAAGCAAAGTGTAAAACAAGATGAAGAAGATTTGTTGGAGTCTTAATTTTGTCTCTTATTGTTTCAGGCCTTTATACATATTGTACATAATTTAAATATTTTCTTTGTTTATATCTTTATTTTTCTATCATTGCTATTATGGTATAATATCTGAATATTTATGGAAAAAAGAGAATAATTAAGTTTCTTTGAGTAAAAAAATAATGGAGTACAAAGACACCAAATAAGGGACAATTTGAATTACTTTAATTTATTTAAAAGCTAGGAGAATTGTTTTTTTTTTTTTTCATCAGCATTCACTTGTTTAACAATCATGCCTCTTATCTTCTTTGCTCAAGAATTCTGGGCAAAGCCAAAAATAATGGGGGGAAAGGCTCAAAATAAGGGAATAAATATCACTCTAACTTAAAGTTAATAGAGCATCAGGTTTTGCTTAAACATCCATTTCTCGACAATAAGAAGCACAAAAGTGTAATACCTGACATCTGACATAAGTCATCAGTGAAATACCAGAAAAATCCAAAATTCTACGAGGGATTGGGCAAAAACATGAGGCAAAATCAGGGACATCCTGCAAAATTCTAGTCAGCTGAGAGTTAAGTGAATGATAAGTGTGAAACTCTTAATGCCTGGCATTATTAACCAACTAATCCTCAGCAATTTATCAGAAAATCAAACATTTTATGAGGAACATAGCAAAAATGTAAGGCAAAATCTGAGTCCTCCTTCAACCTGACATACCAGTATATATACTTTCTACATGTAAACTCCATCATGATCACTTCATAGAATAGTAAAAATTGCACTATACTGAATATCTCTGGTACACCAAACCCATGTGTGGCATACAAGAAGCATTCATAAATACATTACATTAACAGCTTGTTATAATGAAATGTACATGCCATCAGACTGCAATGGTGATGTATACCTGCCATAACCCAGAAGCATACAAAATGTGCTGGAGTGCTGGACATTGGGGAAGAACCAAAAGGTATGGTGGCCCATCCTTTCACCATTCTAAGGTAACAAAATATTTAGCATTAAGTGAACAAGAAGACTGACTGGTGATATGCTGAGACCATCTGTTCATTGTGTTACTTAACATCTGCAATGAAAAATCAAGAGTACTGTGTTCTGTTTTATTTCATAGCAGAAAATTGAGTTCATCCACTTGTACAATGTGGTCTACAAAGCAGTATGAGCCCTTAGCATGCAAATCATGGAGGGAATAAAAATGGCGCTCATCCAAAATGACACAGGGAACCTACTTCTGTTATGAATGGAAAAGAAAAGTTTTTTTAAAAGGAGATTTTTCCTTTTGAAATTTCCAGCATTTTTTGAAGAGGTAACAACAGCATTTAATGAAAGACTAACTGTGCATGTTGCTTATCCTACCCTTGTTAAGGCTTTCAGCACTATTCCAGATAAGGGAATAACTAACAAATTAAAAGCATTAAATGTCAATCCATGAATAATTGAATGGGTGAAAAAGTGGTTAAGCAGTAGGCACTACAAACCAGGATGGGGTTTACCTTTCCTTCCTAATAGAGGTTACCTTTGGTATCTCACAAGGTCTTGCAGTAGAATGAATGTTTCATTATTCTCACGTATAATGGTGGGGAAAGGTTATTGATAATCAGATATGATGATGATAACAAACTGGCTAGCATAAGTTCTTCAGTAAAATATGCCAAAATCCTTCAAGATGGCCAAAAAGAAAAAACATTTATTTATTTATTTATTTATTTATTTATTTATTTATTTATTTATTATTTGCATTTCTTAAACAGGATTGCCCTACTTGGCATGGCAAAAAACGCCTTTTCAGTGGAGGCCATGGGAGAATAACCTACACATAATAAGCACTGGTAACAATATACTATACAAGTTTTACATGGCAAATAACAACAGTAATGCACGGTAAGAGTATACAGGCTACATACATGAAGAAAACATAACATACAAGTCCCTACATAAAAAAATCACATCTTTATATATGTGCAAAAAAAACAGCATATGCATTTACATTGCAGCTTTTCATTAAAAACATTTTTTGAGAGTAAGTACACATTGTATCATGGGGATGGATATTGGCAGATCCAGGATTGTCTTAGGTGCTGTATATGGTCTACTTTAAAAGTTTGTAATTGTTTAGTTTGTTTGGAGGGATATAATTCCAAATCTGGGCGACACAGGTGGAGTAAAGTGCATCTCCTGCTGTATTTAGAGATTTATAAAACTATAATGACAATCTATTGTGTACGTAAATGTAGCATTGTACTACCTGGCAAAAGGGGCTTAAGTTGTGATTAAAAAATAGTCAGTAAAAACTACAAGAAAAACATAGCCAAGTTAAAGTTTTCACTGTGTCATACCTTAAACCTGCTGGAATAGGGGCCCATGGGATATAATCAAGTGAACCCTTAAGATCATCACGTGTTTCAGCCATATGTTTTCTGAAAATCCATGACTTTTTACTTCTTCTTTTTAAGCCTTTATGGACAGATTCAGACCAACAAAGCCAAGTGGGACTAGTTGTGGATATGCACATTTTGGCCCTTTTATGACCTCAAAAGCACAGCATAAGCAGACTTGTTGGCTATACTCAGGTTCTTTAAACCCAGCTGATGTCCATAACCATTAAGATGTCTGCAGAACATCCCAACTAAAAAACAAAACAAAAAAGTAAAAAGGACACAGACAAACCAATTAGTAAAAACTTTAGGATATTTTGCAGACACCTTAATCTGTTGCTGTGTGAAATAGCTAAGTTCAAACCTCGGGGTAATTAAAAGAGGGGTTACTAAACCTAAATGAGAAAATCATAAAAGGGAGAGAAAGGCTCCAGATGAGTCTGGAAGAGTCTGTAAACAGTAGAGTGGAGGCAAGAGTATCAGCTCTGGAATGAGTCTAGTCATAGGGAGTCCTGTTGATCTTCATGTCTGAACCAGAAACAAATATTATGCTTTTGTTTTGCTTCCATTCAACACCAGAAGTACTGGATCATTTTAACTTCAGAATGCAAAAGTGTTTTTTTTTTTTTTGCATTAAAAAGAACCCCAGGGTAGCTTAGCTATAAAAACTCAAGACTTTAATTTTGTTTGCAAACACTTTTCATGTGTAGTTACAAGGCTTGCAGTCTAGGGTACTATTGAGGAGTCTAGCCCAAATTCCCAGATAAAACCAAGCACTGTCTGCTTAAGTGACATGCTGAAGGTCACACAGTAACAAATGAGGGCAAAGGTAATATTTTCCATTACGTGAAGCTAGATAAGAGTTTTATTTCCCTGTTAATAAAGCTATTTTATAAAGAAGCTGAAGAGTCAGCTACAGTATTTTCCACAATATGTATAAATCTACACATGGTTATGCCAGTTGATCTTCTTGGAGACCAGTAGTTCATAAGCTTGACACTTAACCTATGAACTAAATGTTTAAATTGCGATCTTTCTAAGGGACTGAGGTACTGGGCCTGATCATGTTATCTTCTTGCTGATTGAAGACATGCTTATATGCTTGATTAATCCAGATGCCATCCCGCTCTAAAGTGTAGACATTTTTAGTATTTTTAGCATACACTGAGTGTTTAAAATGAACATATCCTAAACTGTCTCAATTAATATTCATTTATGATGTGTCATTTCAGGAGTATCAACATTTTCTAGTGCACACTGAACTTGACTGATACTGCCCAGAGGCCAAAACTGTGTGCTTGACCTGCATCACAGACATTTTGATCTTTGGCCAATGCTCCCAAATGAAAAGACATAAAAAAATTAAAATGTGGGGTCATTGGAAAATTGAGCAAGGAAAGGATGATAACATCCACAGGGGAACCAAGCAGACTAAGTGACAGTTCTGACAGGCTCTGTTGTCCAAAATACAGACTGTGTTTGGCCTTTCCAGCTGCCATGGCTTACTGGTTTATGGTCCAACTTACGGCAGTTTGTTACTGGAGTCATCTAATTTACTAAGCCACTTAGAAGACAGCAGAACCAATTACTTCTGAATTGGCTGCTGCCATACATCTGACATTATGCATGCTTCAGTAATTTAGTTTGTTAAATTATGACATTTGCAGTGGAAGAGGAATTGGTGTATTTCAAGGGCATACAATATCACAGAGTGTACAATTGTTATTTCAAAAGTGACATTCCAGAGAGGGGATTACTTTAGTTAAAGTCTGCACAGCTTCACAGGATATGCACACATGTTTAAGCAAAGAAATGAGTACTCAACTAAATGGGTAATACGGGCACAGTGTCTGGAAGTAGCTTGCTCAGTTAGACAGTATTCAAACACTAACAGTGAGATGTAATCTAAATCTAGGACTATAAGGTGATGGTCTTAAGTACCTATAAACCCTAACTTGTGTGGTAGCCTTATACTGAGATGGAAGAGAGGATGAGCACATAGTAACTGTGTATAACAGAGCATTACTTTTCACACTGTAATGATATAGTGCCTGCATACACATACTGTCCTTTGGAGCACATTACACAGCACAACTCACCAGCGTTACTAGTACCGGTTATGTTCCTGTTGAGTTACACAGTGGCAACCATGTAAAGAGGACACAAAGGAAAACTTTTTTTTTTTATCTCAACTTTATTAGAGCCTTTTTATTGACAAAACATGTGGGTTTTGATACACCTGTTTTCTTTATTACCTGTTCCTGCTGCATTTTGTTTTCTGATTTGAGAAATCTGTTTGCCCTGGTGTTTTTGTTCTACACAGATAGACAAATTACCTAGTCTTCACATTTCACTTGTTTTTTCATTGGTCACTTTGTTTCTTGAGTGATACTTACATGCTTACATATATAGAATATATCTGTGTCTTCTCTGATAAGACTCAAGGCCTTCAAAAACAAGTACTGTTTGACTCCCTGCTAATGATTTGAAACAAAGAAACAAGGGAAGTAATCTAATCTCTTTTTGTGTCATTAGTTGCTTAAACTGATAGAGTACTTTATGTATTATCTATTCCTGCTGCATTTTGTTTCTGTTTTAAGAAATCTGTTTGGCCTGGTCTTTTAGTTCTATGTGGCAGATAGACAAATAACCTAGGCTTCACATTTCATAGGTTCATATGTTCATAGGACGATACTGTGGTATTGGTCCAGAGGCCCCTTAATTTTCCCCATGTTCCCACAAAGTCAGCACTTGTTTCCCCTGTCCAGCAGGGACACAGGTGGATCCCAGGGGTGTATTTCTTGTTTCTGATCCAGTCGTCCAGGTTCCTCTTAAAGAAAGATAGTGAGGTACTCTGCTTGACATGGAGAAGGAGTTTATTCCACAGATGGGGGAGTCTTTGGGACACAAAGCTATCTTGTCAACAAGTTCTAATGTCACAGTCCAGGTTGAGGCCTTGCATGCTGGATGCGCACGTGGAGTTTGACTTATGGATATGTAGCAACTCCATCAAGGCTGGGTCTGACTTGGCCTTGTATGCCAGACACAGGTCACCTCTGAGCAGTCTGTATTAGACTGAGTAGAGGGACAGGGTTTTTAGCCTATCTGTATAGGATAGGTGTTTGAGACCCTGGATTTTCCTGGCCAGGTTCACTTCATTTTTCATTGGTTAGTTTGTTCCTGAGTGATACTTAAATATACAGAATATATCTGTGTCCTTGTCTCGTCTGATAAGACACAAGGACTACAAAAACACTATAAACCAGTAGACTGTGAAAAATTACTGTGTAGTTATCCAGGGCAAGAGACCACGAAACTTCACACTCTATTTATTGAACATTAAGCGCTTTCACCAAGGAATCTCCCGAGCTTCATCAGAACAAATTAAAATTCCAGAATGCATCCACTTTTAAATACATTTTTTAGTGTTAAAATGAAACAAACAATACACTTAATAAAGAAAAGTACATCCATTTAACCTTCCTTGATCTGAAAACATTTCAATGCATGTAAACAAACCAGTACCTCACTTTTAAAATCAATGAAACATTAATTTAAGAGTTAATAATTCGTATAAATGATTGTATGAAAAATACATTAAAAGAGATGTTATTAAGTTCCAACCCATTCTGGGTAAGGGTATTAACACATTGGACAATAGGAAGGAATTAGATGAATCTTACAAACTTGCTTTTGTACGCACATTTTCATCCCTTTCAGAAGAAATTGAAAACATAGTTAGGAAATATTGGAAAGTTTTGACCATTAATTCTGATATTAATAAATATATCCCTTTATATCCAACATGTATTAGGAAAAGGGATATGAACTTAAAAGAGATGTTTGAGAAACAAGAATTAATTAAACAACAGACAGAAACAGCAAATAATTATGAACATACAAATGTGTTTTTCTAACCAATGTTGTAACATGTTAGACAAAGGAAATTTATTCCTTTCAGTGAGGAAATTGAATCTACTGGCCAAAGGATATTACAATTATAACAACAAAGGGGTGATATATATTGCCACTTGTGGAAAATGCCCCGGTTTCTGCATAGGCAAGACAGAGAGACCTATAAGAAGACACATATATGAACATTTACATGATATTTCACAGCAAAAAGGCACTAATACCTTGTATAGACACCAAAGAGAGTGTAAGGACAGTAAATTTTAATTTTATATAATAGAACAGGTCACACAGGATTTAAGGGGAGGACCATGGAAGGCCTAACTCTTGTATAAAGAACTATTTTGGCAGCTAAAATTAGATGCAACAAAGAGCCCATGTTTAAATGAACACAAGTATTAATAGTGTTCTTAGACTAAGGGCAGCTAAGTTATAATTGACCTTTTTATTCATTTATTTTCTCCAGTCAGTTTTTTAAATTTCTGGATTTTTAATAACATCTCTTTTAATATATTTTTTCATACAGTAATTTATGTGAATTATTAAGTCTTAAATTAACGTTTCATTGATTTTAAAAGTGAGGTACTTGTTTGTTTACATGCATTGAAATGTTTTCAGATTAAGAAGGGTTAAATGGGCATACTCTTCTTTATTAAGTGTATTGGTTGATTGGTTTTAACACTGAATAATGTATTTAAAAGTGGATGCATTCTGGAATTTTAATTTGTTCTGATGAAGCTCTGGAGATTCCTGTGTGAAAGAGCTTAACATTCAATAAATAGTGTGAAGTTTCATGGTCTCTTGTTCTGGGTATCTACACAGTATTTTTTTTACAAGACCTACAAACACAAGCACTGTTTGCTCCATTATGGGGATTTTCCCACCCAGCCTGCCATTCCTTGCTGTGACTTTTAGACTTGGCAATTCTAAATCTGCCCACCCGTTCCATAAATTGAGCTATGAAAACTCCTCCCATTCTGCACTGCTGTTAATATCTTGAATCGTTTATTGCTTTTCTTTGTGCTTATTTAAAAAAAAAAAGCATTTTGCCTATTGCCCATTCTGCCGATTTACTTGCTCTGAATTCAGTAGTCTGAATCCAGTGCCATCCAGGCACAGTTAAGTACTTTTAATCAAATATTGCACTTCCTTAGCATTTTGAAGCAAATTACTGCTGTCTTCTGTATTTACTTGCTACATTGAACTGTTACTTTTTTTACCAAAAAGTGCATTTCCTCTCACTATTCTTGATGTTGGTTTATTGGGCATGAAATCACCTTTCTAAGTGTTGTCTAGCTTGTTGCTTAAGTTTATTTGTGGCAGTATTACACTGTGCAAATTTTTTGTGTGTTTTTATATTAGAAGGACTAGGAATTATTCATCTCTTGGCAGTAGGTGATTGCCTGGTCTATATGAGTTGGGAAACACATGGAAGGGCTCTAAGTGTAGTTGTTTTATTGGTCAGTGTGGGCTCATTGGTCAGTTTATTGTATTTTCAGTGTTTGCAGAAAACTGGCACATTTGTGAGAAGCTGCTCATACCACAGCAGCGGTTAAGCAATGTTGTGTATAGATACAAACATTTAAAAAGCAATTTTTTCCTGTAAAACTACCCATAAAACTGTACTTGGTAACCCAGTAAGTATAGAGCAGCTACTTTGTGCATTGATAAGTTTAGAGCAGCTAGTTTGCATTTTGAGCAGCACTGCCATTAAAATATAGTATCATATAGCCCATTGTAGCTACTAACCCCCAAAAGCACCCTTAGTAGTCCTATGTTAACCACTGTAAATCATACTCCTATAGACCACCAATTATAGGACCTGACTATGTGGATGGGCAATTTCCCAATTACTCTGTAGTCTTTTTGGTAGATATGGGTATCTTGAGACAAGATAGCCATTGCCTCATCTTCACTGACAACCACTTAATCCTTAAAGAAACAGATATAGTATGCAAGAGGAGTACATACAAAATGTCACTGGAGGCAAAACTCTCGTGAGAACACTTTTAGGAAAATCACATTTTTGGATGTAAAAAAACATATTGCGAATGTGAACATGTTGGTCTATGAGGTGCAAGTGGATAATGATATCACCATTGATTTGTTTAATTTTTTTACAGTGCCATGTCCTGTAATATCACAATTGTACGGTTTACCGAAAGTACATAAATCTTTGACCCACCCCCCTATGTGACCTATTGTCTCAGGAAGGGGGTGGGTCACTGAACCTATTTTGATCTATTTACAAACCATTTTAAGCAAATATCTGATTCATTGTTGAAGTTTTGTAAAGGACACAAGTGTTTTTTTTTTTTTTTTAAATAAGCTCTATGAATGGTATAGCACTAATTTTGAAGTTGATTTTCTACATGTGACCTTAGATATAAATTAATTGTTCACAGTAATACCCAATGATTATGGCATTAACAGCATACATAATTTTCTTTGCTTTACTGTGGGTATGCAGGCTAGGGAAATGGATAGCATTTGTAAGTTGTTAGATGGTGTTTTGACTAAGAATGTTTTTATTTTTGAAAATCAACCACACTTGCAGGTTGCCGGTGTTGCCATGGGTACTTCCATGGCTAACACCTATGCAAGCCTAGTTTGTAATCAATGGGAATGTGAGTTTATTTATAGTAATATGACTGCTTTGAGTAATAATATCTTAATGCACAAACAATTTGTAGATGATTGTTTTTAATTTGGAAAGGGGATGTGCAAATTCTTAATGAATATGTTAGGTATTTAAATAACACGACAAGGTTTTTACATCTTAAGATGACTTGTTCATCAGAAAGTATCACCTACTTAGATGTTAAAATAACTAACGCTTTGCGTTCAATGAAAAGTAGTGCCTATAGGAAAGAGGTGCATACTAATCGTTATGTACATTGCAGAAGTATGCATGCCCCACATGTGTTTAATGGGATCAGGAAGTACCAGTTTACTAGGGTCAGTAGACGTAATATGAATGAGCAAATATTTTGGAAGCAGATGCAACAAATGGCTAAGGAATTTCAGGAAAGAGACTAGAATCCAATAGTTATAGAGGGTATAGTGAACAAGGTTTTCAATAGCCAGGGTACTGTTGCTAAACCATTTTTTCATGGAACGACTAGTCAGCAGCAGAGTACTAATGTTGTTGAACAGACTGATGAAATTAGATATGTCACTATGCATAATGTTAGAACTGAGTATGTGAAAAATATAATAAATAAGAATTGGAATATCTTAAGGGCCTTGCCGATTTATGAAAGTTATTAGGTGATAGGTCAAGGTTTACATATAAGAAATGTAGAAATTTAAAAAGGAGACTGTGTTATAAGGACTTTAGGACCACTAGTAATAGTAGAGTTAGTACTAGGTCTGGAACCTTCCCCTGTTTGAATTACAGTTGTTGTGTGGATACTGTTGACCCTAATAGTGATATATGTATCCATCCGTGTACTAAAATAACATATACCTTTGACTGCTATGCTACATGTAATACCACCTGTTTAGCAACTTGTATAAAGTGCCCCTTTTTTTATGTTGGAAAATGTAGTCGGAAGTGTAGGGAACGTATTATTAAGCATAAATCAGACATACATAGTAATATACAAGTAAATGCTTTATGTAAACATATTTTGGATACTGACCCTAGTAATGGATTTAAATTAAGGGCCATTCATGTAGTATACAAATACTTTAGCGGGGAGATCTGAATAACACTTTAGAGTGTATGGAATGTAATGGATTATTAGGTTAGGAGCTGATTTAAAACCTGGTTTGAACAATGCTTAGCATAAAACCAGTGTTGGTTAAAAAACAGATGCAGTTAAATTCATTTTATTTTTTCTTTTATATATGTCATGGCGTAGTTTTTGTACTGTTGTGAATGTTAATTGTTGAAGTTTTTTTAGTGGTTGGCTGTTTTCATGTGCTTATTATACACTTCCTTAAATTGAGATAATGCTTATGGAATGTTAACACTGAGGAAGGGTTGTTACCTGAAAGCTTTGTTGTTTTTTATTAACAATTAACTTGGTATTTTTAAGTCAGAGTTGTTTTGTTCAACAAATATAGGTACACACAGTATTTCCAGATGCAACTCTCTGCAACATGCACAATTTCCTTTAAGAGCACACAGAAGAAACAAAGCAGCCGAATACTCCCAAATGTTCAAGCTGGAACACCAAGTAAACTGTAGATAAAAAAACAGTAGAACAACCACGACATTGGTATCTTCTTTAAGAGTACACAGGGAACACACTTAGTCCAGTGTCTGGATTTCTCTCTCTCTCTCTCTCTCTCCATCCAGGGCCCCATTGAGACTCCCCACTAGCACAGCTGTAGAGTTGAGTCATCAGCCGAGTGTCCAAGCCAAGTCCTCCAGCACCCTCTCTTTGAAACCAGTGCTTTGTGTCCCTGCTCCAACCAACTGACACACACTCTTTGAGATTTGATTTTCACACACACACACACACACACACACACACACACACACACACACAGACGCATGCACGCATGCACACATGCACGCACGCACACACACACACGCACACACACACGCACACACGCACACACACACACACACACACACACACACACATATACACACACACACAAACGCGCACATGCATGCACGCACACACAAACACACACACACACACACACAAAGACACACACACATATACACACATCTGGGAAATGCTGGCACAGATTTACTAGCTATGCCCCCTTCTGCCCAGACTATAAGGTAGTTACACTGCCACCAGACACTCCAAAACCAGGAACTCTAAGACTCTTACAAGGGTGCCCAATTATACTGAGTGAAATTAATATTAATATAAATTATAGTGTTTGGCCAATGCAGTAAGGCTTTCTGGAGTGGCCACAGAGTCACCAAATAGATAAAAGTACTCTCAAAGTTTAAAAATATTCTTTCAAGGAACAGACACAATGAAAAGTTTAAATATATTTCATAATAAATAATAAAAGAACATAAAAATATGGAATATCTATTTAAAATAAACATCAGAGTTTCAATCACAGGAAATATTAAAATAAATCAGATGAATAGATTCACACAGATACAGAAAAACAGCACTTAAATAATCATACTATATTTTTCTGACTGATCTAAAGAACTACTATTCTCTGGTCACTTACTAGAGCAAGGCAAGATGAAGTTGGTGAGGGGTCCTCCTTTGTCAGGTTTCAAAAACAGACTGCTCTGAGACTTCTCTCTCATCTGGTATTAAAACATCATTTTTGTCCTAAATTACAGAATGACATCATATATATCTTGTCATATAACTTCTGGCTTCCATGCTACCCCCATTACTAGAAACTGAACCAGAATTTAGCACATATGTGTTACCCTACGTACAGACAGAGCTTTGCTGAGATGTATTATAGCATCTGGAAGGTATACAATTGTAAAACACTTCCACTCTTCCTAAAAGAGCTAATAATCCAATCTCTAGCATTGACATTTAGTCTCTGGCAATAATCAGAACTGTAAGATACAATCTTTATAGCCTAAACCAGATAATTTAATTTACAACTATTTTTCAAAGTTAGCTGGACTGAGATTAACATCTTCTATTCCAGCATTCCCTGTTACAATACTAATTTCAATAGTTATAATACAGTCTGATATAAATGTATATTTCTTTTCTGCCCAGCAGGACACACTGTTGATACATTTTTAATACAAGCAACTTCACAAATATATTTTCCCCAAAGCATCTGTACAAATCAGTTTGATAAACCAATGACATATAATTCTTTACAAAATCCAGCTAACTATGCTGGCATATGTTATACATCCACTGCTCTACTTTTCCTGGCATAGCTGGCAATACCTCACATCATCACACTCAGAAATATGGGAGAATGCTGCTCCCCATTCCCCTCCAACTGTCACATCCTCCCTGGTAAGGTCTGATCACAAAGCTGTCTTCTTTGAACTAAGAATCAATATTGTAACCCCAGTAAACCTTGCAAAAGTTAGGAACTATTTCAAAGCAAACTACCTTTCGTCAAGTGATAGTTTGTCAAAATTTAAGCCCCTCCAAACCCAGACAATACAGTAACCTATGCAGAATTGTTCACAGATACTCTGTACAACCATATCAATGGCTGCATAGAGGCTGCTGTACCTACAAGATGTAAGCCCAAATTTAACTCTAAAAACAAACCACATGGAAGAATCCTAAATTAAACAGGTTATACAACAAAAGGGAAAAATGTAGCTAAAATCAAGAAATGTAACTCCCAAAAAGATAAGAACTCATTCATCAAACTAAACAGAAAATTAAGAGGGCTTATCAAGACAATAAAAGCTGATTTTGAGGTCAAGGTAGCTGCACAGGCAAAAGGCAACCATAAGGCATTCTTTAGTTATGTTACAAACAGCAGTGTTCCAAACTGGAGATTTATGTTACCACGTTCACTGAGCCAAGCAATATGGCAAATCTGCTAGTTGACAAATTCACTTCCAACTTAACCCCCCACTCACCTCTAGCCACCTTCCAGAAAATATCTTCCAATGTAATACCAGCAACTATAAATAAGGAGCAGGTCCTGGCTGAGCTCACTCAGGTCAAGAACACAGTCTGAATGGAACAAATAATATCCTGAGATGCCTCCTGAATAGCCTAAAATATGATCTATCAGGGCCACTGGAGTCACTGCTTAACTATAGTGTCAGAACAGGCTTTGTACCATGAAAAGGGAAGACAACAGCAGTCAACCCCCTGTGTAAGGATGGACTATTAACATACCCCAGAAATTATAGACCCATAATTAGACTACTCTCATGCAAAGCCATGGAATGAATTGTCATGAAATGATTAAAAGAGACGTAGGAAACTTTCAAACACTGTACCCGACCTAGTTTGATTTCCTCAAGGGAAGGTCGTGCCTATGAACCCTGGTGAATGTCTTTGAGAAGGTCATCAAGGCAATTGATGAGGGTAAAATGGTGCATACTGCCTACCTCGACTTGGCTAAGACATTTGATTCAATAACCCATTTGGGCAGTTTAAACAAACTTAAGGAATTGGGTATAAAACCCTATATAACATGTTGGATGGCCAGCTGGCTCACATATATAACCCAGGATGTTAGAATTGCTGAAATCCACTCCACAAAGAGATCAGTCACCAGCAGAGTCTCTCAGGGCTCCATGCTGTGCCAGCTCCTCTTTAGCATATACTTTTCAGAAGTCAAGGCCAATGTCAAGTGCCACTGGCTGACTTAGTTTGCAGATGATTGCAAGTTCCAAGCAGTCACAGAATCTTCCCAAGACACTAACATCTTACAAAAGTGTCTAAAATAGACAAATGACTGGTGCCAAAGCCACAGCTTAAACCTCAAAATCAATAAATGCATAATAGTGGCATTTTGGGAAGCTGACCACCCCAGGAAACTACATCATTGACAAAACACACCTAAAAATTGACCCAGTAGTCAGGAATTTGGATACTCCTCTAGACGGTAACCTTGCTTTAGACCAACATGTGTTCAAGGTAGTAAGGAAATCATTCTATGTCACTCAACGTATAAGTGAGGCATGGCACCTAGGTCATGGGAGATCATCATGCCACTGTATTCGGCCCTCATCAGATCCACCATTCAGTATAATGCCCCTTCAATATATATCAGACCAGACTTATGTAGCAACTGGAATGTCTACAAAGGTTCATTACAAAAAGAATACAGGGCATAAACACAGATTGCATCAAAGCTCTGTCTCCTAACTCTCTTTCCTATAGACTGAGAGCAACCTACGCCTGACATACAAGGCATCCTTGGATACAGCACTGATGAATCTTTTGCATAGCCCCAAATTGAAAAGCATTAGAACAACTAGATCTAAGGAACTGAATTTTGCTTGTGACATAAATAGGACATGTTGGAGAGATAGATATATAACTCAGAGAATGCCGATTCTCTGGAATAGGCTCCCCCTTTATGTGAAACAGACTCCATCCCTAACCCTAATCAAGCATAATTTGGACCACTGGATGGGCAATCAGAAATTCACCCCTGGTCTGGTATGCATGTCTCTAATGGATGGAGACAATCAGTAAATAATGTCCCAACTGACATACACCCTTTATATAAATGTCTAATACAAAAATTTGTGGGGTACTTTTTAATTGCATGACTAGGCTTATAAAGGCCTTTGTGGCTATTAGCCTGGTATACACTTATGAATATATAAATCTATAATTTACATGTTTGATAATTATAGTCACTTAATTGTGTGGTTTAACTTTTTAGCCTTATAGTTTGTCACCACTTACCCCATCTTGCTTGGCCCAGCTGAAGCTGTAGGAGACATTTGTAGAGCCGTTGTCAATGATAATGTGCTGTAGGTTGGATGTTTGATTGCATCTTGTGCTACAAGTTGTTCTTGTGTTAAGCTTCTTCACTGACTGAATGATCTGACTAAGGTACTGAGGTACTTTAGATTAGCCCCTTTTTTGGTTACTAGTCACATTCCTATTAATTTGGACTATTCAGTGTGTTAAGTCTAAATGAGATATCATGGCTGTTTGACTGTATTATGGTCCATACGTGTAGTACCATTGGGATATTAAGTCATGGGATTGACCTAAGGTAACCTTGGTTACGGAACTTGACTAACTAAGATCACTGATGGAATGTTTGGAGTGGGGAAAGGGGGGATGTTCATTTTTATACATGAAGATGATAGGAATAGTGTTAGTTTCTAAGTCTTAGCATCATAGTATGGTCAGCTTTTCTTATATGGCTGTAAATGGGAGTGAGTTCAGTTTTCAACAGGACATTAGTAGAGCTATATAATCAAGCTTTGTTTTGATTTTATTAATAAATATAAAGTAAGGAAGTTTATCTAAATTGTTCTGGATACAGAGATTTTGATGGATTCTCAGGGATAAGACCAATAAGAGGTTTTGGTGTAAGATAGAAATGCCACATTGCTACAGGTTTATGAAATAAATGTTATATGTGGCAGCATTTAATCAAATGAAATACAATTTCATTGAAAATATTTTTAGTATGGGGTAATCAGCAAGATGGAAGATGTTCTAGTATTATGTTGTCTTAGGGCTAGATGTTGGGTTGTCTTTTTGCTGTTATAATGGAGTTTATGATTTCAATTTAATAGGCTGAGTTCGTACACTGGCAGCACAGTTGATGGTGGCTGCATACTATTACAGTTACTAGGCATATGCAGGTGATATGATTAGCAAGTATGGTGAGTATTACTGATATAGGAAATAATACCAACATAAACATTGTTTGAAAAAAAATATATATTTTTATAGGTCATGCAACAAGGTCTTTACTTTGAAAGATAACGTCCAGACCTCCCCTGTGTAATCAAACATGTTCTGTGCAAGGCCTCTTGTCTGTTTCTCTAACTTATGAAATATAGGCAATGTCCTAGATCTCTCAAACAGATGATATGTATGATTGACTATGCTTGTCACGTTCTCTGTATCGTGATACTTTCCCTTACTTGTAAAATTGTATATAATAGTTTCTGTGTATGAAATGTGTGTATCCTTCATTTATTGTAACCTTACCCTTCCTGTATCACAACATTTTCCCAAACTTGTAAAATTGTATATATTAGCTCTCTGAATGATTTCTGTGTATCTTGTAGTAATTATTGTGCATTAATGTGGAGCTTTTCTCCCCGGGCCTCCACTGAAAAAGGACTTGTGTCCAGTCAGACTTTCCTGGTAACCAAATGTAAAATACATAAAATAATAAATAAATAACATTTTAATGTGTTTCCTACAGATGCTCAGACTGGCTGCTATTTAAGATTACTGTGAAGAATTTTCTTTAATGACATTGAATCCAGTCCTTTCAGTGTGTTTCTTAAACTGGTTTGTGTGTAATGTAGATTGGATCTTGTCAAGGTAATTGTAAAACAGCTTTTTCTTACATTTCTTGAGATGTGTAATAGAGATGATTAAAAAATGTTATCAGCTCTTGTGTTGGGACAATATCTTTTAATAGTACTATTGTAATTCAGACAAAAATGTAAGTTCAAGACCACACAATCACAGATATAGTGTTCATAGTTCCATATTAACAGAACACCTACCAATCCCAAACTGAAAAGATTGGTGGTCTCAAAAATCTTGGTTGTCAGGACAGACTGGCAGCCCTTTCTCTATACTCAGTATATCATATAGACACCTCCTTATTAGATAACGTGTGTGTGTGTGTGTGTGTGTGTGTGTGTGTGTGTGTGTGTGTGTGTGTGTGTGTGTGTGGATTTGAAAGGGTTGTGGGTTGGAATAATTATAAGTGCTAGGATTTTTATGATACAATGAATGAATTTCTGTGTTTATGAGTGGCTCAAAGTATGTTGCAAGTAATACTGGCGTGTTTATATAGGAGAATACTTTTCTAGCATGTGATTTGTATTATAATGTTGAGCACAAGGGCAGAGCCAACCAGAAGGTTATGTGGTTAGCTGCCACATAAAATGTCCATTTGGCAAGTTGAATACTATACTGGTTTGGTTGCTGAATAAGAATGTTTGTCTGCTAAGGTAGAAAGAGCATGAAATAAGCTGTTTTAAGAAAATTAGGAAGTCAGCTCCACTGCTACTGAGTCCGCTCTACTAATACATGGTTTAGCCTATTTTGTCCTGTTGGTGGAGGTGATTTAAACAAATGGGTATGCTGGAAGTAAGCAAAAAAGAACCTACTGATCAGCAAATGTTTTGAGGTTCTATAAAAGAAAGAAAGAAAGAGAGATTTGGTCTGACAGCTACTCTGCTACTGATGCTGCTCCAGTATTACAAAATGTAGCGCATAGCGACGCTGTTATAACCAAAGTCAGGTCTAACTAGATTGAGTGTTTTAAAGAAGTGTGCAATTTGCTTTTCAGTGCAAAATAGTGGGTCAGGTATGTTGCTACCGAAGCTGACCCACTATTAAGAAATGTAGCACCATGCCACCAAAACCATGGTTTAAAGAGGTGTGCAAGTTGTAGTTCAGAATCAAAACATGGGTCAGCTGTGCTGCCACTGAAGCTTCCCTACTATTTAGAACTGTAGCTTCAAATGGCTTTACTGCCACCAAAGATGGGACATGTTAGTTTTCATGAGTTCCAGAAATACAGGGGCTATGGTTCATCAGGAGACTGGAAGATATAGCCAGATATCGGTAAGGCTGTGTGCTCTGAGTATATGGTTTGCGCGCGTGCGTGTGTGTGTGTGTGTGTGTGTGTGTGTGTGTGTGTGTGTGTGTGTGTGTGTGTGTGTGTGTGTGTGTGTGTGTGTGTGTGTGTGTGTGTGTGTGTGTGTGTGCATTTGTCTGTATCTGTGCATGTGCATACATGCATGAGTACTATGTATATAAATATGTTACTGTTATCTATCTGCTTGTATATAAAGCATGTATATGTTACAAACACACACCCACACACACAAGTTACTAAATAATGTCAGACATTTGACTTTCTGACTTTTTATCCTTCAGAAAATGTATGGTAATTCAAAACCTGTTATTCTAGCAACGTTATAAATGTGTAAGAGCAATATTTAAAACCTATCCCTATTTTGAGCCCCCCCCCCTATTATTTTGGCTTTGTCCATATTTCTTGAGCTAAGAGGTTGAGAGGTATACCTTAACTCTCTGCCTTACTAAAAAAAACTTTCCTTAATACAACCACTATTCTGACAAATTTGAGGTAATGTAATTTGGTATAAAGATAACACAAATAAATTGTTTTCCTTTTGTGATGTTTTGGATGTTTGGTGTTGTGGATTATTTGTGTTGTGAAATTTTTGCTGGTGTTTTGCATTCAGCATTTAAATAGTGTGATCATTCATATGTCTATATTACATTTATCCTTGCCCTGTGGCCTGCTTTGTGGCTGGAAATGGTAAGGGAAGAACCAGTTCACTTAACAGGCTAATTAACTTTCTAATTTCAAAGCATAAAACTAGTTTTGAAGATATTTGTTTGACCTGGAAAGAAATTAAATTTGACTCTGCTTGCTGTGTTTAGTTTCCATAAGTCATTACTTGTATTGGGTACTTCAAAACTGAATGGTTTGAGTAGATTCCTTTCACTGTTTAGTGCAACTGATTTAGAGAGCAATAGTGCATGATAGTCATACTAAGCAGAGCAAAGCAATTGCCATTAATGTTTAAATTTCAATGTCAGCAGTCAAACAGACTAGCCATGTCATTTCTTGAAAACTTTTAAAAGCTGCCAGAAATGCTAAAAGCAATTTCTGGCATGTTAAAATGCTTCTTATCTATGAAAATATTCATCAAGCACTGCAGGAGATGTGTACTCTCAAAACAGACATGCAGCAATGAAAGAGCAGAAGTATATACTGACAGGATAGCAGTGCAGCAGGAAGCTAGTATGTTTGTTGGTGTACTTGACAAGGGTTGCCTCTGTAAATGGAGTGAATTAGTCTGAGATTTGGAATTCAAAGAAAAAAAGATTTCTCTAAGTACCATTGCCATTCCAAATATAACACCATCCCAAAAGATAGCTTCACAACTGGTTGGTTATGAAATTATGCCAAAAGAAAGCAAATAGAACATGTCAATGAGCAAAGCAGATTTGGTCTGTGCTCTGGCAAATCAACAGTAATCGTGCTTTATGATAGAGTAAGAAACATTTTGAGCCCATACTGTTAAGAAATTAAAGCATGACTGCATAACAGAATGTCATTCCTCATTATTTACTGAGCTGAAGTGTCTGATAGAAACTTAACGTAACATATGAATAATATTAATGTAGAATTATTAGACATATATGAATAATATTAATGTAGAATTATTAGACATATCTAAAAAACTTGACTAACCAAGAGTAACATTTTTAGACTACATGTAAACTAATCTGCTTAGTCCTACCCAGTGTGTGTATTTTACAAGTATTAATTATGGACACATTTTTCGTATCTCTAAGGGCACAGGCTGCATTCTGACCATGTATCCTAGTGAATTTTGAGATTTTTGAATGTAGTAATATTTTGATAGCCTTTAAATTTATTAATGTTATTTAACTTATTCCCTCCAATGGAGTTCTGGAAGTTTGCACTGTAACTTCCAATGGGCAGAGACTAAACTTTTTGATAAAGTCAGATTATGTCCTCACATTTCATACAAATGCTCATATATCTGGAAACATAAAGAAGTGTAAGTTGCAAACTCTGTAGCACAAATTATTTTATAGTGGTAGTGTTCTTTAGGTTCTAGGTCTTAAACTGGATTTTGTAAGTCACGGTGAACATAGTAACTATTAAGTTTGTAATATTTTGTAAACAACTTTAAGAATAGGCAAACCATACATCGGCACCCTGACTGGAGAATAAACTTCCTTCAACAGAGTGTTAATGTACAGGTAATTCCCAGTGAAAAATGAGTTCACCACTTCATTGCAGCATATTAAGGTGTCAGACAGCAAGGAAGCAAATGGCAATCATTATTTACACTCATTAAGCAGCACATTTGATGTTTAGCGAGCATAAAATTGAAATAGAGAATGTTTACAAAACATGAAAAGTGTGTGTGAGTGTGTTTATACCTGTGTGTG
>NC_056729.1:1104652872-1104682872 GCF_019279795.1 Protopterus annectens | reverse complement strand
ATATTTAGGTTGCAGGGGGTGTAGTAGGTGCAGGGGGGCTCATCTCCCTGCAAAAACACAGTTTTAGCAGTTGTCATGTTTTTTTTTTATTTCTTAATTTCGATATTTCAGAACCTTGAGATTCTGGGTTCATTATTATGAATCTCGATATTCTGATCTTTCGAAATTAAGAAGTGGACACACACACACACACACACACACACACACACACACACACACACACACACACACATATATTAAAAAAAAAACAAATACAAAACAATTTAACAGATAGCCCATTCTCTGAGCATAATAATGCCCTCCAGGGTGTGTTACTGTGTAAATAATGCCCTTCCAGGGGTGTAGAGGTCCACAGGCATTGCTTATAGTATCTCAGCAACTACTCAAGTTATACATTAACTGTTAGGAGAATTTTCTATTTCCATCTGACAGCTTTCATATGAGGCTAAGAGGTTATGTCTATGTAACTTAATTGCTGGGATAATTAGAAAAACAGGAAATTTATAACAATATAAGTAAGTACTGTATGAACAACAATTAATATCTCTTTACCTACACTAGATAGAGGTTATACATCAACATGTGTGATTGTCATTGTATCAGCTCAAATATGAAACGTTTTAATACTTTGTATGTAGCATGGTTTTGATATTATTAATACAAATATGACCAGGTAATATTTAATGCCTAGAGGCATCAGTAGGATGCAACTGCAGAAATACCTACAGGCGTCACCCAGCTGTTATGAGTTAAATGGGCAGGAAAAATCATATCAACACCAGCAAAGATTCAAAAATTTGTTGCATCTTTGTTTCTTTTTATACTCAATGGAGACATTTGTAAATTCTGTTATGTGGGACTTAAGCTCTAATTTTACTGGGTAACAAAATGTTCAGTAGTCAAACATTAACAATAAGCCTTTTATCTTTAGAAGACGCAAGGCTTTTGAATACTTGTACATGCAGGAGATAAGAAGTTATGGATATCTTTCCAAATGTGCTCAGGTGACAATGTATTGTTTTGACTTATGAAGAACTTTTTCTCACCATTTTAATTCAATATTTTGCAGATGTTTCTAAGCCAAAAGGAGTCAAAAGTCAAGAGCTGCAGAGCTCTTAGGTATGGGTTAAAATATCCAGACCTTAACTCTTCAAATCACAGTTAATTTAATATCTGGTGACATCTAAGGTATACAGTCAGAAATTTCCTATATATCTTTTTCTAGAAACTATGTCATTAAAGATGGAAAGGATAGTTTTGTCTAAAAAGTCAAGGGCAGAGACAAGTGATGAAAAAAATTTAGGATTTGCCAGTAAATAATGTAGAGCTGGGTATAAAGTGTATACTTAACCAACATTTTGTAGGAATAAACATTTACAAATGAGAGATTACACTTCTCAGATATCAAAAGTAGGATTATATTAACCATCTGAATCCACAAAAGCTCATATGCTGCAATAATGTGAAAATGGAAACTTGAAATCTAGCTTAGGATATTGACTTTAAGGGAGAGATTATCAGTTCTAGAAGATGCACTTATAAAGTAACCAGCATCACGATGATGTATGATCTTATGAGAAAAAGAACATGTGACTATCCCCAGTATACATTTAAGTCACACATAACAATATGTTGTTACCTATAACTTAACCAACATCATGATGATGTATGATCTTATGAGAAAAAGAACATGGGACTATCCCCAGTATACATTTAAGTCACACATAACAATATGTTGTTACCTGTAACTTAACCAACATCATGATGATGTATGATCTTATGAGAAAAAGAACATGGGACTATCCCCAGTATACATTTAAGTCACACATAACAATATGTTGTTACCTATAACTTAACCAACATCATGATGATGTATGATCTTATGAGAAAAAGAACATGTGACTATCCCCAGTATAAATTTAAGTCACACATAACAATATGTTGTTACTTATAACTTAACCAACATCATGATGATGTATGATCTTATGAGAAAAAGAACATGTGACTATCCCGAGTATACATTTAATTCACACATAACAATATGTTGTTACCTATTATTAGTTGCAAAGCAGTCAGGAAAGCCCAATTTGGCTTGTTTGAGGGGCATGTATGCCACTGCATTCTTCAAATTTTGTGGACACAGCTGAAAGTTGATTGTGCAAAGGGAAATTGATAGTAGAGGTTGCAGTAAGCTTTCTGGTGAATAAAGGTGATCCTTAATCAAAAAGGCTATATCCTGAGCCTTTATAGGTTCCTTCCTGTCTGATAACTGAATTTCCAGCCACAATTTCTTTTGCATTGTCCAAAAAAGGTTTGAAACAATTTTCTTAACTACTGCAGCATCAGGGGAGTATAACTCAGTTATGGACATTCACTTCTTCAAGTTATTAGAAATGCTTCTAAAATTTAGGTGAGCTTCCTTAAGGCCAGATAGACCAACTCAAAACTAGTCATTGGTGATGATAGGAGTACATTCCCTTCCTTCCACTCTAAGAACCATACCAAACTCAGAAAACTTCAAAACCCAGCTTTACAAACACCTGTCCACTAAATGGACATGTACCTGCCTTCACTCTATCTAATTCATGCTAAGTATATGCCTCCAGGTGTTCTCTCTCAGGTTCCTAAGCTCTCTATAACTCCCATAGCTATTTTCCTATGAGTCTATCTAAGGTCTCTACAACTCCTATAGCTACTTTCACATGACTCAACTTTGTAAATATTGTAAATAGCATCTTACTTTAAATGTGTGCATGTAAAGTGTATCCACATTTACTTAAATGTATGTATCAGATGAAACTGTATAACCCTTAAGATCACCCACAATGAATTTTGTTGACTATGCGTGATATTGAATGTGCTTATTTGTAACCGTTCTATATAATGTATCTTTTATACTTTTGTATCATTTGTATCTGAACTGTATAATGTATCTTGGAGCTTTTCTCCCCGGGCCTCCACTGAAAATGGGTCATTTCGGCCCAGTGGACTTTCCCGGTAATCAAACTGGAAATAAATAAATAAATAATAAATTTGCATGGCTAGAAAGACAGCCATGGATATGGTGACATTATCTGAACAGAGAAAGAGGAAATGGTTAATTTGACAACTCGAATTTGCTTACAAGTGTAAAGTGGGAGCATAAGAGTAATAGAAGTACTAGTGGCATGAACATGCAGATTGTATGTTCTAGACGAAAGTCATTAAATACATAATCTAGATGCTATTCCTGTCTTGAGCAGGAGTAGAAATTTGGGCTTAACTGCATTATGGCAACATGAATAAAAAAGGCCACGACTGCTAAGTATGATAGTTGATGACAGTGGTATTAATTAATGGCTAGAAATGCGATTAAAGAAGGAAGAGAAGAAGCTGAGCAAATTCTTCATGGCCATATTGTCAGAACTGGCACTATGGGAAAGCAAATCTATTTGGGATAAGGGGAATTAAAAAAAAGATGTAGAGGAAAGCACTGCACAAATGGTTCCTGCAGTAATTCAAAAAATGTGTCCATGTGCAGCTTGATTTATGAGCTTGCCTACCAAGTACCATTGCAAACATGGGTTAGAAAATGAGCAAAAAAGACAAAACAGCAATATTTTAATTATAAAGAACAAACCTATTTATAAAACAAGATAGTATAAATTATGGAAGGAACCATGGATAAATTTAGTCTAATAACATGAATAAGAAAATTAGATGTAAAAATGTAATCAACCAACATCATGTGCTACCTAAAATAACACGAGAGTTATTGTAAAAATCAAATCATATGCTAAGTCAAATAATCCAAGAGAAGTATAATTTAAAACCTCAGAATGGCAGGACTATAGCATCGAAAATGTATAATATAACCTAAACATGTATAATCTAAATCAGAGATTCCAGTACCTCAGGGTATTCTCCTGTCTACAAAGTAGCTCATCCTTGTAATTAGTATACATACATATCTATCAATCTACCTATATCTATGTGTATGTATATTTTATATATATATATATATATATATATATATATATATATATATATATATATATATATACTGGAACAGCACAACAATGAAAACTCACATGATCACAGTCAAAACCACGATAATGTAGTGAATGCAACTGAAACACGTAAGTACAGAATGTAATTGTATACACCATTAAAAGACTGTAAAACATACACTAAAAACAAAAACAAATTGGCTGAGACAACATACGAAGCTACAGGTAGAGTAGCAGCAACACATGCAACAATTAACTGTAATAAAACGTAGACACAAAGAACTAAACTATAAACCAAAATAAAAAACACAATGCAGAGCCCGGTAACAGCTAAAAATATAACTGTTTAATCAATCCAAGTCAAAACACACTTATCATGAGTGCTTTCATTTAGTTTATGCCAAACTTCATCAGACATGCAACAATTAAGAAGGCACTCCACAAATTACTATAAATACACCCACCCTGAGGTTTGTCCCCCTGCACCCCCAATGTGGAGGGCTGTGCCTCCCACACCCCCTGCAACTTATATATGCCATTTCTGAGATTGCACTACAGTGGGGACAAGGATGCTATTTTTTAAATACTTACTTGTTTCAGTTGCATTCACTACATTATCACAGTTTTGACTGTTGAGCATGTGAGTTTCATTGTTGTACAGTTCCCGTATATATATATATATATATATATATATATATATATATATATATATCACTTAAAAACTTTGAAATACACAAACATTGACATTGCTAATTTGCTAATGTTAATACAATAAAATAATGAAAAAGTCAACATCTGAGTGTGTCTGTGTTTTTAAGTCATACCCCACAGTCCCTGCTAATTATATATACTAACTTTAACTTATAGACTGTATAATACCAGGGAAATGGCATATTCCCCATGTTCTGGGGATTGTAGGATCTTGTCGACCATCTGTTTTGTACAGGTGTGTGTGTGTGTGTGTGTGTGTGTGTGTGTGTGTGTGTGTGTGTGTGTGTGTGTGTGTGTGTGTTTGTGTGTAACTAGCCTATGAATAACCCTCTTAAACATGCAAAGACCAATAGTAAAAGAGAAGCTACCTAACAAAGCTGGTAGGTGGGGAAAACACCTTCACCTGTGTGTGTGTGTGTGTGTGTGTGTGTGTGTGTGTGTGTGTGTGTGTGTGTGTGTGTGTGTGTGTGTGTATATATATATATATATATATGTGTGTGTGTGTGTGTGTGTGTGTGTGTGTGTGTGTGTGTGTGTGTGTGTGTATATGTACATATACATATATGTGTGTGTGTGTGTGTGTGTGTGTGTGTGTGTGTGTATCAGAACTGCAGGAGGCAAAGGGCACCTACAAAGGAGAGGCAAATGGTGAAGGAGGACTTGCCCCATGACAGTAAAAAAGGTTTAAAGTTGTAACAGCAAGTTTTACAATTCGCTGTTCTTGTACTGAATTATAATTTATTTCTCATACATTTTGGATTAATGCAATTAGGTAAACCATTGTAATAGGACATCATGTAATGGAAGTAAATTAAGGGTAGGAAGAACTCACTGTACAAAACATAAACAATTACCTGCAGAAGAAAAAGAGAAGGATTGATAATAAGCAGGGACATAGCTACATTAACATACTGGAGGAGAGGGAAAATAAAAATCCCAGCCCGTTCTCACTGGAGTGAGTCAGGAGTCTGGCCAGATGAAACAGGGAGAAAAGTGCAATGAGATCATGAAGGAGGTGAATGAGACAGTGAACATGAGGATGGCTTGGCACAGTGATTCTATCCACTCTCACTTGATTTGGTCAGGGTCAAGTGAGGGGGGGGTCGACAAAACTGAAATCTGTTCCTCTAAATAATATACATTCATTTCAGAATTGTGAAACTCCAGCTGCCCCCCCCCCCCACACACACACACACACACACACACAACACACACACACACACACACACACACACACACACACACACACACACACACACACACACACACACACACACACACACACACACACACACACACACACACACACACACACACACACACACACACACACACACACACACACACACACACACACACAAATACAGTTTTATTTGAACCCTGCTCCTTCACTTCCCTACATCCACCATTTCCACGGTGCTTTGAAATAGTGGAAATCTTGACCTATTATAACAACAGGTTTTGGATTAGGAACTGGAGATACAGTATGCACTATTGTTCTCAACAGTGTCTGTATCTCTATATGTAGGAATGACCTCTGATGGAAATTACACTGCTGAATACTGCAAATTCAGTTGGGCAATTAAGCTGCTTAAATATGAAACAAATATTTTATAACAAACAAGTAAATGAAAGACTGTTTTACTTGTTCAGATTAATTCAGGTGCTCCTTTCACATTTGATTTTTACCTACTAACCTCAAGATGATCACTGCCTAACGTGTTGATACAGAGGTATTTCACACCTCATTAACAGAAGTGCTATTAGGTAGAGTTCAGTACTTGAATGTGGAAATTGTGAGTGTGCTATTATCATATTAGATTCACTAGATATACTTGTTCTTTAACATTAAAAATGCATGATTTTTGGGACTCAGCAGAAGTTCTTATTAATAATCCTAAATTAGCACATCCTCCATAGTTGAGACTTGGAGCTTGGCATAATGGTTAAAGTGTTTATCTTACTGACACAAAGTACGGGCTTGAGTCTCATTGGACTTACATTCCTCTTTAACCACAAGAGGGCTGAGTTAAAAACTGCCAATTGCCTGTATTGATTTTTGCCTTTTCTACATTTATGGTCTGGATAATTCCATTGTTTTTTATTTTGTTTATTATTATTATTTTGTATCTTAAGCCCTGTTTGACTGCAAAGTTATTTTTCATGAAGTCTTAAAAGTTGCCGGCTAGAGTCAGTTAACAAATATCCATTTTGGATTCATTGAGTGCATAGGAATTAGATCTAGCTAATTAATGGGAGCAGCTGAGAAAATTTACGTAGAGTTCTCTTCAGCTACAAGAGCTCTGCATTTAAAACAGCTGTTTGACTGCATTGATTTTGAGAATATTTTCCCACCACCTGACCAACTCTTGCGCTTTTAAACTAAGTGCCTTTTTAGCTGCCCATCACTACTGTAAATTAGAGTTTGCAAGCCCCTCTCAGGATCATAGGATCATAGGAAGTAACTAGGCTATTGGCCCATGAAGCCCTTACAAGCTCAGCCAAGAATTTACTCCATGTTCCAACAAGTCAGCACCCTATGCCACTATCCAGCAGGGACATAGGTGGAATCCCAAGGGTGTATTTTCTGTTCCCCATGCAGTTATCCAGGTTGCGCTTAAAAAGGTTTAATTAGGTATTCTGCTTTACTTGGAGAGGGAGTCTATTCCACAAAAGGGGGAGTCTCTGGGACACAAATCTGTACCGCCAACAAGTCCTATTGATGTCAAAGACCAGGTTGAGGTCTCGCATGTGGGTTACTCGAGTGGAGTTTGACTTACGGATATGCAGTAATCCCATCAGGGTGGGGTCTGAGATTGCTTTGTATGCCAGAAAGAGGTCACCTCTGAGGAGTCTGTAGGAGACTGAGTAGAAAGACAGGGCTTTTAGCCTATCTGTGTAGGGTAAATGTTTGAGGCTCTGGATTCTCCAGGTGAGGAATCTCTGTGGTCTCTCCAGCTGCTGCATGTGCTTTGTAAGGTACATGCCAAAAGGGGCATTGTATTCAATAACTGGTCTTATAAGGGAAGAATACAGGGATGTTATGACCACCTTGTCCCTGGATGAGATACCCTTACTAATGAGGTGAGCTATGTAGAAAGCTTTCCATACAATGGAGGCAATATGGTGGTCAAAAGTCAGTTTGCTATCAACCTGGGTTCCCAAGTCCCTTACAACTGATTGCATGCTTAGTGCCTTATTATCAATGTGATAATTTGTGGGGATGTCCTTCTCCCCAAAAGGGATAATGAAAGTTTGAGGCCATGTTTCTGGCACCAGTCATTTGTTTGGGTGAGACCCTCTTTGGAGGATGCCCACATCACTAGGGGAATTGTTGACAGCACCTAGCTTGCAGTCATCTGCAAACCTGGTCAGCCGTAGCCCACTAAATTTGGTATGCACCTCTGAGAAGCATATTCCAAACAGCAGAGGTCCCAAGACAGATCCCTGGGATACACTGTTTGTTATGGGTCTACTACTTGTGGTGGGTTCCCCTATTTTGACTAGGTGGGTTCTATCAGTGAACCAGTTTACTACCCATCTGGTAACATATGGATTGATGCCTAGTTGTGAGAGTTTATCTATTATACCTGAGTGGGGAATAGTATCGAAGGCCTTGGCCAGGTCAAGGTAGGTGGTGTGTACCGTCTTCCTCTTGTCTATGGCCTTGGTGACTGTCTCAAAGAAGATGACCAAATTTAACAGTCATGACCTCCCCTTGACAAAACCAAACTGTATGGGATCAAGTGTCTGGAGGTTGCCATTGTCCTTGTTAATGACTTCTCAGTGCTGTTTATACTGAACACTAATAGCTCAAACTGATAAATCACTCCCATTAAACTCTTAAAGCTTGAGTTAGCCTCTGTTTCATATAATCCAATTTCAAGTAGTGCACACTGAAATATTCAATGTTAATATGCATTGTGTGTTGTTTCTTTCTGCATTTTCCTTGTTTTAACCAAAACCCAACTGTTTGTATTTTTAACTTGGTCTGGGACCTCAGTCTTGTAGTACCCCACACAGTAGTGAGAGAAATGTAAGTTGTTGTAGGATCTGAGCTTCATTTATTTCATTTATACTGTTTTATACTGTTTGTATTTTACTTGATTGGGGGGCTTAGTCTTGTAGTGTAACTCACAATAGTGAGAGAATTGTGAATTGCTGGAGGATCAGAGCATCATTTATTACATTTTTACTGCATTTTTTCTGATTGCATTTTACTTGGTCTGGGAATTGTACATATACACTTATACTGCAATTTTACTGTTTACTGATTGGATTTCTCTCTAACTCATCTCCCATAACCTCTGCTGAGCTGTGGTTTGCAATGCCCTCCATAAAAGCAGCACCTAGAGTTGTAATTGTCTATATAAAACTTCTTCTGCTATTTTTCAACTATCTAGCTAAGTGTAGAGCAGCTAGTTTGCCCACTGTGAAGCATTACCACAAGAGTGTTGTTTTAGATCAATCCTAGACCTCTCCTCCCAGCCCAACAACTTTAAACCCCAATTGCACCACCTCTCATAAATCACAAAAAAGAGGATCCACAGCTATGTGTGTGCACTTTCCTACTCCATCCCAGAATCGTCTGTCATCCAATATGCAGATGACTCAACAATCATCTGCTCAGCCTTCTCTCCCTCTGAACTCCTAGCAAAAACCCAATTAGCCTTCTCCACAACAGAATGCTGAATGCAGTCCAACCACTTGGCTCTTAATGCCAAAAAAAATAAAAAAATAATGTTATTTTCCCCTTCCAAAAATTCCATTATTGACAAAGCCTCTTTCACCATACAGAGCCAGAACAACACCCTCCTTGAAATTGTTCCCATGACAAAGCTTCTCGGCATCATCACAGATGAAGAACTAAAATTTGATACCCACATCCACTCTGCAATCAAAAAAACCCACCTAAAGTTTGGCTTCCTCTACAGACACAACCACTTCCTCAGCCCCTCTACCCATCAAAAGCTAGCATCCACCTTCCTGCTCCCCTCCCTTATGTATGGTGCCCCTCTGTTTACTAATCTCCAGCTTTGCTTACGTTCCAAACTTGAATGCTGCTATCATAAGATCTGCAAATTTGCAACCAATTCAAAATACTCATCCTACCACTGCCACTCCTCCTTGGCTTGAACTACCAAACTACCCAACTACCTCATTTATCTACAACTCACCATTGCCCACAAGCAAATCTTTAAACCTACAAACTGCCCATCTCTCGCTACATCCTTAAAACCCTATATAACCAACCGCCCACTCAGATCCACGAACCAAAATCTCCTTCTGACCCACAAACCCATATGACCTCCTGGCCATCTACTAATTTCCTACTCCTTAGCTAAACTGTGGTACTCTCTCCCCCCCTCACATACGCAACCTACCAAACCATACTAATTTCAAATCTCAGCTATTCTCTCATCTAACAGCTAAATGGGAATGCCCATGTCACACTCCAACATAAACCCCTCTCTACACTTTCTGTCTTCCCTGCACTGAAATCATCACGTTATCACTACTGTTGCCTCTTGTCATCCTAAAACATTCTCAGCCCCTACCTGGGACTGAATTTCTCTGTTATCTAATGTACTATACTTTCAATAACAAATAGTTTGGTGCTTCTTCCATGAAAAATGGTTCATCTAACCACAAATGGATTGTAGTTATGTTTTAAAAGGTAACTCACTTAGAGCTTAAGTTAAATAATGTTCTTCTGCTAATGTTGAGTTTACCTAACCTGCAAAGGTCTAGTAATCCTCATGTTTTCAATGTTAACTCTCTAAGTGCTTATTACATAATGTATTATTCTTCTGTAATGTTTAATTGTTGTGTATGAACTCTTTTGTTATTTCTTTGTAACATTTAACTTGTAATGTCTTGGAGCTTTTCTTCCCGGGCCTCCACTGAAAAGGGGCTCTTTATGGCCCAGTGGACTTCCCCGGTCATCAAACTTAAATAAATAAATAAATACTCTTTCTGTAGCCAGCCTGATGGAAATGGACATCATGAAACAATGTATCAATTGTCTCATGTTTTCTGACAACCACTTTATTCTTAAACAGATTGACACAGTATATAAGAGATGTAATTACACTATGTATTTGGAGGCAAAGCTTTTGCATACAGACACCGATATCTCCAAACAGGTTGCCAGTAACACACACACACTGCACCTACTATGGATCACAGACATAAACTCACATATGCTTTGTGTCTTAAATGCAATCTACCTAAATCTCAAAGGCCTCACATATGCTGCCCCCAGCAGCTTCCCAAACACTCTACAAAGACAATACTCCCCAGGACACATACTGTCACATCTCACAATGTCTCAACCTCAAAGCACTTAAGGCCAGTTGGCACACATCATAACACATTTGTCATTGGCGACTCTATTATGAGACACACTAATGCTCCTTCACCAGACTGTACAAGAAGACCATCACAGTCAGTTGCTTATCAAGGGCAAGGATCCACCAGATCACACATGCACTCAGGGCATTGAACTACAAGTACCAGTATGACTCTGTCATAGTCCATGTGGGTGTTAATGACCTGAGATGTACCTCTCTGAACTATATGAAGAGAGACATGATAAAGATTTCAGATCAAGCGTCCCATATAAGTATGAGCCTAGCAATTAGCAGCATTCTACCTTCTCCAAGGATGATACCACAATGTAAACAGAGGATGACTGACTTTAACAATTGGCTTAGTCCTTGGTGTCATTCTAAAGTAGTCCAATATTTGTCAGCTTAGAAGGACATGATCGACAGACCATGCTGCTTTTCCAGGGATGGTCAGCACCTATCCCCGCTGTGCTTTTGGATATTTGCCAGAATATTACCCACCTCTAAAGTGACTTTTTTAGGCAATGCCAATCTGATAAATCTTCTAACATAGCATATTCTATGCAAGATAAACCAAAGGTGTTACTGCTCAATGCCAGGAGTCTCAACAAAAAGCTCCACTCCCTGGAAAATCTGCTCACCATGGAAAGTGTTGACATGCATCTGTGCACTTACTGAGACATGGTTTAAAGCTGCTGAAAGCACTCTGGCAGTACAAGGCTATAATACCCTCCACACATTTAAACCAGCTACTGTACAAGAAGCGACAAGACGTGGGGGTGTAACTATCTATACAAAATGTAAGCACACCTAAAGATTGGTCAAACAATATGACATGCTTCAGCTACCTAAGGTCAGTTGGACATGGAGTAAAGTCCAATACCATATCCTTGCTAGCTATAGGTCCCTGTCTATGACCCAGGATAACCATACCACATACCTGAATGCACTGGAGTCACTCACAATTCAGTTCAACACCATATTCATGGGTGATTTCAACTATCTCACCATAAACTAGGATACATACACAGTCACTAACATGCAGGCTCAAAGATTCCTGGATTTTGTCAGTGCAAATGCCCTGGAACAACTAGTCTGCACACCTACTAGAATTGTAAATATCCTGGGTCCGGTGCTCACAAATATGATGGAACACTGCACCCTCCTTGTGTAATGTCCTCACTGGTTAGATCAGATCACAAAGTGGTAATTTTTAAAATAAATATAAATACAGAACTCCCAACAAACCCCAGAACATTTAAGAACTTTACCAAGGCTAACTACTTCCTATTAAGTGAAGTCATAACTCAATTCCAAGCCCCACAAACTCAAAGAATACAGTGGCCTATGCAAAAGTGTTTACAGAAACCCTGTACAAGCATGTAAATAACTGCATAGAAAACAGCAGTACCAAACCAAAATAAACTTAGGACAAACTCCAAAAACAAGCAGCCTTGGTGGACCCACAGTATAAATAGGTTGTACAACAAAAGAAAGAAAATCCTGCCCAAAATAGGAAGGGCTATGCCCAAAAAACAGAAAAAAACCCTCTCTCATCAGTCTCAACAAGCAACTCAGGGAACTAATCAAGTCCACCAAAGCCAATTACAAGCCAAAAATACCATCCCAGGCTAAGGATAACCATAAGGCATTTTTCAGTTATGTATCCATCTTTAAGGATAGCACCCAACAGTGTGCTGAACTAATACTAAATGGAATTTCCTATACTGAACCAGGGGATTTAGCAACTTTTCTGGCTGATACATTTAGCTCCATTTTTGCCCAACTATCACCCCCAGTTTCCCCCAGGAAATACCCTCTACCATTTCTCCCCCAACTATTACTAAAGAATATGCCCTCACTGCACTCTCCAGCTAAAATACACTGCATCAATGGTTCTGATAATACCCAGGATGCCTCCTAAATAACTTGAAACATGGCCTGTCAGGTCTACTAAAATCTCTATTCAGCTACAGCCTCCAGACAGACTTCATCCCTAGGGAATGGAGGACTGCAACTGTCATCCCTCTACACAAAGGCAAACCATCAATAAACACGGGGAACTACAGACCCATACATTTGACTAGTCTTATATGCAAGGCAATGGAAAGACTTATTGTGGACCTGATAAACAAAGACAAAGGAAATCTTCAAACACTGGATACATCCCAGTTCAGTTTTGTTAAGGGCAGGTCATGCTTACTAAACTTGGTGGACTTCTTCGAGAAGGTCACTAGAGCCATGGATGAGGGCAAAATGGTACATACTGCTTACCTTGACCTGGCAAAGGCACTTAGCACAATACCACACTTGGATATTATAGACAAACTTACACATTTAGGCATAAATCCCTATGTTACCTGATGTATAGCCAAATGGCTCCAGACAGGACACATGAAGTATGGGTTGGGGGATCCACCTACACCAAGAGGCTTGTTACAAGTGGTGTCCCACAGGGCTTGGTACTGGGAGTTCTTCTGTTTGGAATAGACTTCTCAGAAATCAAGACAAATGTAAACTGCTTTTGGCTGGCTAGATGTGCTGATGACTGCAAGCTGGGTGCAATCACTGAATCCCCAAAGATGTAGATATCCTCCAAGAAGGCCTGACACAACAAATAACTGAGACCAGATCAATGGCCTAAACCTCAATGCAGAAATACTTAATTATAACCTTTGGGAAGATGACTACCCCTGCAAATTACAATCTTGATAACACTCCCCTGACAGTAAACCTAGTGGTAAGGGACTTAGGAAAGCTGGTTGGCAGTAACCTGAACTTTGACTGTCATGTGATCATGGTAGTGAAAAAATATTTCTACATGGTACAACTTATAAGTAAGGGCATGGCGTTCTGATCTAAGGAGATCATAGTCCCACTATACTCAGTGGTCATTAGACCAATAACTGACTATAGATCACTTTTCTGCATACAGCCGACCAGGCATTTACAACAACTCAAACAGCCATAGAGGTTCCTCACTAAAGGAATACAGGATGTAAATAATATGTCCTATGCAGACCTCCTCAAAGTCTTGTCCCTGTATTCATCTCCTGCAGACTACTGAAGGGAGATCTGCACCTAACCTACAATGCACTGTCCGGTCCAGCCCTCATGAATCTGCTACACATTCACAAAATAGACAGCAATATAAATACCAGATGTAAAGATCTAAACCTTATCTGTGACATAAAACACATTGGAGGAATAGGTGTGTGTCTCAGAGATTACCCCTTCTCTGAAACAGAGCTCTTTGCTAAGTCTACTCAAATACAGTTTAGATCGATGAAGGGGAAATAAATTCACCCCTGGCTTGTCACCTGTGGTCCTTATGAATAGGGGCAGTTTGTAGATGCCCTAAGTCACAGGTATATACCAAAGCCATTCTAGCCTGTGGGCATTGATGAAATTCTCCCCTGGCTCATTGCCTGTGTCCTAGTAACCTCCTATGATTTTAGTATCATATTAAGTATAAATATCTAGAAACTACTAACCACTTTTACTCTCTAGGAGTTTTGCTTTCTTGACAATTAAATTTTCAGAGCCTCATTAAATGGGCAAAGGCCAAAATGAATAAAACAAAAGTTAAGTGCTAAGCACTTACCATAACAGTAGATCTCTAGTTCATAGTTTGTCTTCTTTTAAGCCAGCAGAACTAAGGCATGAGAAGATAGGTCAAGGGGAGGGTTTGGCATAATAATTAACATTTTCACCTCATAGACACAAGGTACAGGGTTTAATTCTGACCTCAGGCTATTGACTAGGCTTAAAATGGCCCCTCAGGGCAGTTAATCTAATAGGCATCTATGACCATATGAATCAGTAGCTAATACCTTCCTAAGCTCTAATCCCTCCCCTCAACATTTCTCATCAACTTCCCCTTCTCTAGTGTGCTACTCAAAAGCGAAGCATCTAAGACCAAATCAAGCTCTGACTAGTAATAAAAAAAAATCCATAAACCTCATCCACCTAAGGCAAGAGGAGTAAGAAAGTGGGTATTTTAAAGTAGACAGACCACAATCGAGCAGATCTATTATTATGATAAGCACATAACTTTCATATCTGACATGCTCATACCCATCTTCTTAAAACTAGTAGCACAGAGTCCCAATATCATCCTTTTTGGTAGTGTCATGAAAGCACACTTCTTATTACTGTGGAGATCAAATCCATCTTGTAGTGTCTATAAAACCATTCAGAGAAGCCCAGTTTACAAACATGCAGGTATTATATAAGGATACATTTTTGAGGTAGTCATTACTCTGGTTGAATATGCTCTAGGTGCAGCAAGCAAATCTCAGTTGTATTTTATATAAAAAATGATACAGTTAGAAATACCCCTAGATAAAGTAAACTTTGGATATTTTATAACCCATTTTATTTGAAGTTGTTGTTGTTTGTCTTTCGGCTTTTTCCCGGTAAGGGGTCGCCACAGCGGAACTCTGGACTGCTAATGATTGGCAGTAGATTTTTACAAAGTATAACTCACAAATTCTGGGAGATTTTGTTTGATTCAGATAAACACTTGGGGTTGTTCTATGTGCAATATAATGTATACTGTCTCCTATCAGAGTAATTTGGAAAGAATACAGGAAAACTGACTGATTTATATTTCTCTCTGGGGCTATCTTGGGCAAAAAGGTATGGTTTGTTCACAACACTACTCTATCCTCATGGAATACCAGATAAGGAGGCCTAGTGTGCATAATTTGTAGTTCTGAGTCTTCCTGCAGAAGATGTTGCAACACAAAAAATAATTTTCCATGACAGATTATTTGTCAGCTTTAGAGGCTATCTCAAAAGGAGGTAATACTAGCTTTTGTAGCATAAAATATAAATCAAAGCGAGGTTGGCTCCTTGAATAGAAGCTGATTTGAGATCTGAGGAAGCGCCTGTGATAGGCATGAAAGTGTACATCTTCTCTGTTATTGTTTTTAACATTTGTTTTAATAAATGGAATTTTAAGTGGTAATCTCTGCTGTGTCGGCTGGATATACTTGTTTTGTACAATCTGATTTGAAATATGCCCTTAATAAAAAACGTACAAACCTAAGGAAGCAAGGAAAGAATTATGAAGTCCTTGATGAAAACTGCAAATTGCAGCAAGACAAGCTTTGATGGATGAGTTGCTGAGGCCTCTGTCAAAAATCTGGACAAGGTATTTTAAAATAACTGGCGCAGCTCCTCAAAAGTTGTCTAACTCCTTGGATGTTACCCAGATGGGAAAATGCATCCATTTGCTTTTACACATTTTCTTGTATTTGGCCTCTTGGCAGAGGTAACATTTTGAATGACCAGAGGAAGGTATTAGCACCCCTTGCCAGCCATGAGCAGAAGTGTGATAACCATGCAGTTAGATAAAGAGAATATGGGAACAGGTGAGTCAACAAGGGTCTGAAGAGACTGCTCCAAAACATGAAGCCAAAATAGAGAGAGATGTACTTGTTCGTAGGTTCATAGTTGAGGTCAAAACTGAGTTATGATAATGACTGTGAATTGGTTCTGATTGAGTTTATGAATAAATTTCAGTATAATGGGAAATGGGAGAACGTGCAGGGTAATCCTGGGAGACATTTATGGACTATTACTCCTGAGCTGCTTCTTGAAGGATGATCAGGGAGTAGAAGTTACTGAATTTATGTTGGACAGGGATTCAAGTAAGTCACTAGCAAGCTGAGGGATCACTCGTGAAGCATCTGCAAACAACAACTGAGCCTGACCATAGCAGAGCTGCCTTTGCCATGATTAGCAATGATTTTCAGAAAGCAGTTTTTTGATGTTTCCCATTCCAGTTTCCTCTTTGCTTCCTGTCTTAAGGAGTAGGAATGAATTTCACCTTGCCTATTTATATACCATGCCACAGCTATACTTAAGGTGTGAAGTGTTGCAGGCTTTGCTGGCTAGTGTTGGAGTGAGGAAGTATGACAGCAATTCTATCCCCCCCCCCCCACACACACACACATTTATGCATCAATTCTATACACACAGCCACACACACAACTAACCTTCCCCCTCATTAACCCCTTTACTGTGGCCTCCCAGGCAGACACGTACTCACAGATACACTCACTCATGCAAGTCCTGACATACGCACACAAGCACACACCCCTAACATCACCTGATCACTAAACTCCCCAGCACTCACCTCTAGCATGATGGATAAATACAGCCTTTTGGCCACATTGATTACGAAGAATGGCCAGGAGCAGCCATGCTAATTTGCGCAATCAAGTGATTCTCTGAATCACTCATCTGAGTAAATGCCTTACTGCAGGCAATTCCAGGGGATATCACATGGCTAATTAGTATATACCTCTCCCCTGAAATGCCTCATTAGCTTCTAACATAGTCACAGAGACAGCCCACCATGGTGCTGTCCATCTTGTGTAAAATTACTGCAGTAGGGCATGTTTGAGTAGCTTGGGTACACCTTATGGTAACTTTTCTGAATTTGGGCAGTAGTAAATCAGAGGCCAAAGCCATAAGGCAGTAAAGTGCCCTGAAGTTCTTTTGCATCTTCTCCATGACGTAATTCTGCACAACCCATAAAACAGCAAATCAAAGACTTAATTATAAAGATGCCTCTCAACTGTCCAGATTTTCATAGAACATCCAGATTTTTGTCTCATATTTTTGGTCTGTTCCTCAAAAAAATTGTGATTTTCTGGCAAGTCACTAAATAACCACATACATAATGACAAACATTTGAGTTTCAGACTCCATATCCTTCAGAAAATGTGTGCTAATAGAAACATATCCTTCAGAAAATGTGTGCTAATAGAAATCCTGTTATTCTAGTAACTTTATAAGTTTATATTTGCCATATTTCAAATCTGTCCCCATTTTGAGGCCTTTTTCCTCCCATTATTTTATCTTTGTCTAGATTTCTTCTGCTGTGAGGTTGAAAGGTATGATTATAAAATGTACAGACCTTACTGGTACCCACCCTAAGACTTCACCTCTTCTTCTTAAGGAGTGATAGGCCAATCTTGCTAGGGGTAAATTTACAAATTCCCATCCAGATGTCTAATTTCCTCATAAGGGAAATGCTGTGTCATACCACTTGATTTGGAGATGGAGTTTGTTCCAGAGAAGGGGTAGTCAATGGGTGACAAATCTGTCTCTCCAGTGTGATTTGTTTATTTGTTTGAGCAGGTTCAGAACTCTGATTCTAGTGTTCAATGGACTGTTTGATTTGTGGAGAAATAAGAGTTCTTGGACTGCTGGATCCCTAATGGCCCAGAAGGCAAGGCACAGATCACCCTTAATGACTCTAAGAAACTGAAAACAGGCAAAGGTCTCCAGCATCTCTTGGTGGCTTAGGTCCTTTAGATACATGATCTCTTTTGTCAGGAACCTTTGGTGTCTCTCCAGCTGTTTGATATGTTTAGTAAGCTATATCCCAAAGGTAGCATTATATTTGATGATGGGCCTGATCAGCGCAGAATATAGTGGGGCAAAGACTTCTTTGGATCTAGAGGAAATGCCAGTTGTTATCAGATGTACCAGACAGAAGGATTTCTTGACCACTGTTACAACATGATGATCAAAGGAAAGGACGTTATCTAGCCATATTCCAAAGTCTCTCACAATATCTGTTTTGGAGTGGGGTGCTTTCTATGCTAGAAGTTACATGGAGAGTGTGTTTGCCAAATACAGCAATACTGTATTTTTTATCATTTCATTTTAGATCATCTTTAGAGCACCAGCTATTAACATGTGTAAGCTCACTTTTTAGTCTCTGCATATTAGAAGGGGATTTAAATATAACATCTAATTTACGATTATCAGCAAACTTGGTAAACTAGAGTTCCCCATTTTTGATTTGACCAAATAGCAGAGGTCCAAGCATAGACTCCTGTAGTACCCCACTGGTTGCTTTCATTCCTGACACCTGCACAGTGTGGGTTCTGTCCCTCCAACAAATAACTATCCATCTAATCACACAGGGCTCAATCTGCAGTACACTTAATTTGTTGATAATGTTGGCATGTGCTATGGTAGCAAATTTCTTGGTGAGGTCTAGTTATGTTGTATGGAGAGCATGACCACTGTTTTTGGCTTGCATTTCCCTCTCCAAAATGTTCACCTTTAAATAGGATCCATCTTTAACAAAGCCAAATTGCTAGGAGTCGAGCCTTTTAATATTTTTATATCATACTTTATCGGGTCTGTTATGACCTTTTCCATGGTCTTGCAGATGAAGCCGATCAGGCTGATGGGTCTGTAATTCCTGGTATCCATGATTGCACTACCCTTGTGAAGTGTCACACAACAGCTGTGCACCAAACCTTGGGGTGAAAAGCAGTGGATAAGCTCAGGCTGAATAGTTATGTGAGCAGATCCACCAGTGTGCATGTTTAGTGCTGTTCAGTGAGCAGCCTGTATGTTATCTAGTTCCACAGATAAACATACTCTCCAAAACAAAAAATATATTAACAAGTGTTCTTTTGGGATGATAGGGGTTTGAAGACCTTGGGTATATGTGGGTTGTGTATAGACATATCTGGGGTGAAATTTGCACTGCGTTTGTCTTTAGCTTCCAATGCCAGCCTATGTTCATGGGAAGCTTTAGTTTTTTTATGATGTTTCCTTCCAGACATTCTGCAATGCTGTTTATAAAGCTATTGAAATGAATGGGCCACAATACTGAAGACTGTGGTAGGTCACTGGTAACTTGCCTTTTATATGACCGCACAGTATTTTCTAACCCTCTTTCTTTTTCTTATTGCTTATCCAATGTCTTTTTATGCTGCATCCCTAAAACCCACTTCAAGTCTTTCTAATACTCCTACCGACCTGCTCTACAGTGCAATGTGAAATGCCTTGCTAAAGTCTAAGAATGCCACACACATAGTCGTTTTCCAATCTGCTGTCACTACCCAGTGTACTCAAAGGCTTTCCAGTAGGATATGTTTGCTATGAATTTATGCTGCCTTAGGTCCTGTGCCCCATGGCTTCTGTAGACTCATCATTTATCGGTCAGAATAAATGCACTGAACTTCGCATTCTAGTTATTTTTATATGATGACATATGATCAAATTGCATAGTACATGCAGTATCCAAAACATTTAAAATAGCTCAATATGGAATTAAAGTGTGAATGACCCAAGTCAGCAATATGGGTTTTTGGCATGGCATATTCACACAATTCCTGAGGATGTTTGGTGTGTTTTGATCTACTGTGGGGCCTTAACCTTTCAAGAACCACTAATTAACAGGAACATTTTCTGTCCTTCTGTGTCAACATACAGTATAAGAAGAAATGTGTTTACTTTGACTAGTAAAGTATTTGCTGTTGGATACACTGTGTTATGTTTGCTTTTATATGACTTGAGACTTTCAGGTCAGAGCTGGGGAAAATCTAAATGTATACTGAATGATCCATTTAATACCAATGGAGACTGGCAAGTACTAATGTGAGTGTGCTTATTTGCTAAGTCATATGTTAAGAAAATATTTAACTCGCAAATCAAATTACCTTGGTAATGCTATACAAAGTGCAAGCAACATACTTTTATTAGCTTTTGGATTACAGCCAGAAAAAAAAATATTCAGTGTTTCTATTTGAGTAGCATCTGAGACTGTAACTTCCATCAAATGATGCATAAGTTATAAAGAAATTAAGCAAAGAATGTTTATATTTATAGGCTGGATGATGACTTTATGAGCAAATGATCATTCGGTCTGGGTTCCAGTATGTGAAAGATTATAAGGTAGGCAAAACTTATTGCCACCTACAGACTATACAGAGTCATTTATGGTCAGAAAGAAAGGGAGTCCTTTAAGAAACATATATCCTTTATAAGCAAAAAGAAGCCTTGACTGTTCATTAGATCTTGTGTCACTGAGCCGCCTGTCAAACATGTAGCCTGAGTGGATGCCGTGATAAAATGTCTAACAGAAAGTCTACAGAACATTAGGTAAAACAAAGAAAAAGAGGATATAATCTAAATAAGGCCTGAGTCACCCAAACATTATCTCATACCATAAGAATACCAGTGCACATTATATAATTTGTAAAAATAACCATTGCACTTCATGTGAAAGAGAAAAGATTAATCAGCAGTAGCTGAAAGAAAATAAGTCCATCAGTCCTGGGACACTGTTCTCAGAAAAACACCTAGACTCTATTACTCACTATATATACATATTTATATTTTTATTATTTTATTCGCATTTGTTTGTTAAAACCAGCTCAACCCATTACGATCAAGAATATCATTTTAGGACTATTTCAGAGTCACCTAATAAGCAAATGGTGACTGATGGAATCCAATCCAGGGCTACTTATCAAGCACATTAACAACTCACAGAGTTAATCCCATGCAATAATAAATTGTGTATACAACTTATATTGCTTTTGCAAGAAGTCACATGTCTCATGTGCTAGTCAATACTTCTCAGTCAGAGCTGAATAAGATGTCAGCTTAAAGTAGTAAAAATGCATTGACGTGGAAAACTGGTGGGTCTGGTCTGTTAAAGACAGGATACAGCATTTTATTCATAATATAATTGCTGAATATTTTATATATGTTCACAATACGTGAAGTTGATATAAAGTGTTACACAGGGAAATAATTACACATGTTAAAGGTTATGAAGTTCTAATTAAAAAAATCTGTTAAGTCAGTATGAGAAGCAATTCCAAAGAAAACGGAGCAAGTTTCGATGACTCTTACTACATATCTGAGTTTAGAGTTTGCATAGTAATAATAAACATGCGTTTTACAGCGGACCTTCTTCACCATGCACCCTACTTAGATGTATCAACTTCATTTCAACACCCGTAATAAATTAATACACAAACTCCAATGACATTCCATGTCATACAAAAGCATACTAAGAGCTACTGAGCCTTTGGTGCCACCATCATTTGTCAGGTGCGGTGTGGAGGTTACACCTCAATACACTAGTAAGGGCAGGGGCATAGTATTGTGGAAGATATAGAATTAAGTAGCATTATATCTGGCAATAAGATCTTTGCATCTGTAACTCCAACTGGGCCTGAAAATAGTACAGCTGGATCAGTGCCCTACCTCAGACAAAAAAATAAAATAAAATAAATATTTTTGTTTGCCATTTCTTTGTAGCACTACTTTGTTAATGAACATGTCAATTATGTAATCCATTCAACCACACAGAGTTTCATTTTTATACGTAGCACAGATTTATTTACATGACATTATGTAATTTGGTACTAAGGCAGATATATATATATATATATATATATATATATATATATATATATATATATATATATATATGCATATGTTTAATGTGACAGAACAAATAACCCAAATGACCCAAATATTGATGTTCACAAGATCAACCACAAATGGCTGTCTTTGCAATTGTCAACACACTACTTCATATGCACTGAGCCAAAATCTTGGTGCATGCAAAACAATGTTAAAAAGAAAAAGTAAAACATTGGGGGAATTCAATAAAACCTACACAGAGTGATTTTCCATGTAGGCATATTGGCATTGAGCTTACACAGAAGTAAACAACAGTGCGATCCAGTAAACAGAGCAGAGGGGCATGAAGGAGCGTGCAGACAAGGAAGTGTCCATGGCATGCAAATCACCTCATAAGCAGGTGAATTGCATGCAAATGATGATGCTGGAGTGATCCAGCAAGCAGATAGTCTTGCAAACGTCATGTTGGTGTCCAAAGTGTACATGGAAAATTTCCATGTACAAGAAATTAAAAATTGAACAGGGACTGTAAAAGCCCATTTAGAAGGTCAGAAATTGCATAGTAGGCACAGATATGCACAAAGCTATGCCCTGTGTGTGTCCAAATATGAATGCAAAATAATGTAATATAATTTTTTAATACCCATATTACGTTTGTGCGGCACACAGCAGTGCACAAACATGCCATTAAAACTAAAAATAAGAAATATGTGTGAATAATGCATTATAGGGCCCTGCATGGAGTAGGTACAATAGTAGATTTCAATGGTTGCTAAGAAGGCAGGTCCTGGGATAGTGTAGTGTCCAGGTTGTGTACATGGATCTGTATGTAAATGAGCTGGGGTTACTGAATAGCAAAAATGGGCTACTGTGTCCACAGATAAAATTTATGTAGCCCCAGAACAGTGTTGGTGTCCACAAAAGAGCTAGCTGATATTAAAAGAGGGTGTGTCACTGTGTGTGACTATATTTTTAAGCAGATTGGAGTTGAGCGGCACCTGTTTGCGCGGCATGCCTCTCATCAAAGCAGGGGGGGTTGTCCAGTGCTGCTAAGCTTTGTTTAGCTGTGGGGCACATGTTTTAGCTGGTTTGAGCTCTGCTCAGTGTGCCCGTCCATGGGGGTGTGTCCATTAACTGCTGAGCATTATTTATATCAGCGATGCAGGCTTGCATGCTGCACCGCAGTGCTTAGCAGGGAAGGCAGTTAAAAAAAAAAGGGCATTACCTGTGAAAGCCAATCATGTATAAATTACTGATAAACCCTGTTCCACTTCCACTTACACTGGGCCATTCAAACCCTGCAATGATGTGCCTGGCAGGTGGAATGCATCATAGTTAGTCAATCACACAGGCCTTATCTGCAGCATGCCACTATAAATTATGCATACACCCTACAATCTGATTTTTCCCCATACTCTGCACCTTTGGAGTACAGACTTGGGATTTTTAACTGACAGAATGCTAGGGGCTGCTGCTTTGCTACATCTGTATGTACTAGATGCTGAGGTCAGTGCTGCTGCTGCTGCTGCTGACTATAGGCCTAGACTGAGGAGGAGAAGAGTGTTCAGGCCCAGGGTAACCTTCCAAGAGCTACATAAGCTGGAGTCTGTAGAGCGCTACAGGGTGGTCAGGGACATACTAGAAGAACTCATTGAGTCTGCCGCCCTCAACTCAGACCCAGAGCCAACAGAGGGGAACCCATCTCAGTGGAAATAAAGGTATGTGTAGCCCTTTGAATACTAGCTACAGGTACTTTTCAAAGACCAGCTGGGGACATGATGGGGGTCTCACAGGCATCTGCATCCAGGGTACTCCACCAGTTCCTGGCTGCCATGCAAACACATGCCAGTGAACACATTTATTTACCCCACACCCCTGAGGAGAGAGCCAGCAGTATGCATCTCCACTACCATGTAGCACACTACCCTGAGGTACTGGGTACCATAGACTGCACTCATGTACACATTAAATCACCGCCCGGTGAGGTGGGTAGAGTCTATGTCAATCACAAGGGGTATCACTTCATCAACTGCCAGGTCACGTGCAATGCCCAGGGCATTATTTATTTATTTATTTATTTTACATTTAGTTTACATTTGTTGACCGGGCTAGTCTAACTGGATATATGTCCATTTTCAGTAGAGGCCCGGGGAGATAAGCTCCAAGACAGAAACAAGAAAACAACAAAAAATTAATAACAGCAACAGTCTTATATACAATGCATATTACAGGTTAAAACAAAAAATTCAGCGAGGACAAAAAATCCTAACAGTGCAAAAATGCATGTACAACATACAGGTACAGTACATAATAAAGAAGAAATAAAAACAAAGAAGACAGGTTAATTTTATTAAAATAAAGAATTCCCTCAATAAAAAGTATCCACAGAGGTTGGACATAGTGTAACTTTAGAGGGAGAATGTATTTATAGTCAATAAGGAAGGTATAACAGTTCATGAGTAGTATGGGATAGGCAGAGCTAAGTTTGAACAGATAGACAGATACCTAATCAGTTTTAGTACAGGGTCATAACCAGTGTGTTCTGAGGAAAAGTTTCAGTCTGTTTTTGAAGAGTGATAAAGAGGGAAGTGAGGAAGGTCACTGGGGAGAAGATTCCAGGATTTTCTGACAGCACTGGAGAAGAGAGAATCTCCAGCCTTGTTGTTAGGTTTAGAGGTGTGTAAAAGAAGTTTGTGTGAAGACCGTAAGGACTTCAGATTTGTATAGGGGGTGATGAGGGTAGATAGAATAGGAGTACTGGAAGGTTTATAAAGAGTTTTATGGGCAATGGTTAGTTGGTGGAATTTAATCAGGTTTTGTAGTTCAAGCCATCCTAGCTGCTTTATATTAATGCAATGGTGGGTTCTAAATGGGTTGCCTGTAGCAAATCTGGCAATGTTATTGTAGGACATTTCCAATTTGCTGAGGTTATTTTTAGATAGCTTAGTAAAAATGGATGAGGCATAGAGGAGTGTAGAGATTAGATGAGTGTGAGCTATAGTTGTTTTGGCTGTAGGTGAAAGGAAGGGTTTAATCCTATAGAGAGAGCCAAGTTTTTTGTTGACAGTTTTTATAGTATTGTTGATATGGATGTCAAAGTTTAGATTGTTGTCTATGGTGATACCCAGTAGTTTGGTGGTTGGGTCTGGTGATATAATGGTACCATTGGTGGATGTAACTGAGAAATCAAAAGGCGAGGACTTGTGAGTAGAATTGAAGAGGAGGAGTTTAGTTTTTTTGGAGTTCAAAAGAAGGCAATGCTGTGTGAACCATTGTTCAACTGTGTTAAATACCTTCTGGGTAAGAGAGTGAAGTTCAGAAGTGGATTTGGCTGAGCATATAAGTGTGGAGTCATCAGCATATTGTATGCATGTGGCTTGGGGGATGGCTAGATGAAGGTCATTAATAAATATGGAGAAGAGGAGAGGTCCTAGTATGGACCCTTGAGGGACACCTAGGGTAACGGGCAGGAGGGTAGATAGAGTCTTGGGCCAAAGTACAGCCTGTTGTCTTTTATCTAGGTAGGACTGGAACCATTTTATGGAAGGTGCATCTAATAACAGGGATTTGAGTATGTTGATGAGAATCTGGTGACTTACCATGTCAAATGCTTTAGACAGGTCAATAAATAGTGCAGAGGAAAGATTATTAAGGTTGCAGTTTTTGTTTATGCAATCAGTAAAGGAAAGGAGGGCAGTGGTAGCACTGTGTGAAGGTCTAAAACCATGTTGATAGCTGGAAAGTAAGTTATTTTGGGTTAAGTGGTCAAGTAATTGCCTGTGGATGCATTTCTCCATGATCTTTGCCAAAGGAGAAAGAAGGGCAATATGGCTGTAGTTAGAGAGTTCAGTGGAGTGTCCACCTTTATGGAGGGGGATAATATGAGAGACTTTCCATAAGCTAGGGATATGACCTTCAGTAATGGTTCTATTGATCAGAGTGGAAATGGGATATGTGATAGCTTTGGCTGATAGCTGTAGAAATTCAGCAGGTAGCTAGTCTGCTGAGGGAGAGCACGGTTTTAGTTTTTGTATAAGGGTTAGAATATATGTTGTTGGGACAGGTTGAAAATGAAAAGGAGGGGGTGAGGTTGAGTTATAGGAAGGCAAAGTGAAGCTATTAGGCGATAGCTGACTCGCTAGTGTTTGGATAGCATTAGTAAAAAAGGTACTGAAGGTATCGGCTGTATGCATGGGATTATTGTGGTCAGTATTTTGAGGGTTAGGTGTGGTGGATTGACCTGGATGGAGAAATTGGTTAATGCTAGTCCAGAATTGTTGTGGGTTGTTTTGGTTAGTTTGTTGAAATTGTAGGTAGTAGTTTCTTTTATCAGAGAGTGTAGCTTTCTTAGTGTCATTTCTTAACTGTCTAAAGGTTTGTTGATCTACAGGGTTTTTAGTCATTCTACATTTGGCCCAATATTTATTTCTAAGATGCATTTTGTGTTTGGTTTCTTTTGAAAGCCATGGGGCAGACTTGGTTGTAATTCTAATTAATCTGGTTGGAGCATGGTGGTTAAGAATGGCAAGGAAGTTAAAGTATTTAATGGCTTCTTCTAAAGGGAGGTGTATTAAGGGAGACCAGTTGCAAGCTCTTAGTTCCTTTTTGAATAGATCAGGGTTAAAGCTCTTTTTGGATCTGATATTTCTGACATATGTTGGAATGGGAGTATAGGCTTTATGCCTGATGATGTAGGTAAGTGAGTGGTCACTTATATCATCAGGGAGGGTTCCAGAATCATAATTGTGAGGGTGATGGTTTATGAGAATCCAGTCTAATATGCTTGCTTTCTTGTTAGCTTTATTAATCCTGGTGGGGGAGGTAATGGTTTGTGAAAACCCATATAGGTTAATGTGGGTGGTAGGGAGGTTCCTACAATAGCAGTTCCAATCAATGTTTATATCTCCTAGGATTATGGTTTCTTGGGGCAGGTGTTGGGATAGCCAGCAAAGGATATTTTCCATGGTGGCAATGTTATTACCAGAAGGTAGATACATACAGATAATATAGATGGATTTGGCATTGTTAAGATGAAGTTTGGAGATGAGAATTTCTGCATTGGAATCTAGAGGAAGTTTACAGTCGTAAGTGGTTAACTGTAAGCCAGATTTAAATAGAATAGCTACGCCACCGCCCTTCTTGGCTACTCGGTCGAGTCTCAGCATGTGATATCCAGGTGGAATGATTTCATTGTCTTTGGTTACAGGTTTTAACCATGTTTCTGTTAAGCAGAGGATATCAAAGGAGTAGACTTCTACTAGAGCTTGGAGTTGAGATACTTTGTTGTTAATGCTATGTATATTAAGATGAGCTACTAGGAGGGAGTTAGATGGTTTACTAAGGGAATCAATAGGTGAGTGATTGCGGTTATGGAGAGTGATAGGAGTTGTTGTTGGGCCTGGGTTAGGGTGGATGTCACCATCCTTTAATGAGAGTAGTAATCCTAGATAGCTTGGGTTAGGGAATCTGCTGTATAGAAGTAGAACTTTCCTGAGATTTAGAGTGTTATATTTAATATGTAGTATTCTATGATACTTTGCAAGTAGGTAATTGGGTGAAGATGTTATATTTGCATGGCTATAAAGGAGTGGTAGGGATAGAGCATTGGTTTCCTTATGAGGGTATTGAGGGTGTAGATATAGTGGGTATTCATAGGAGGTGAGTAAGTAGGCAAAGGTTAAAGGAGGTAGTAGTAAAAGTGTGAATAAAAGTAGGACATATAATGGGGTGGGTGGTTTATACATTGGAAGAATTTGCTATTGGATGTGTGTAGGTAGACTATAGAAGTATAAAGGGTGAGGATGGGGAACTGTGAAGGGTGTGGTAAGATTGAAGGGAGTGATAAGAGAAGTTAGATATGAGAGAAGATGAACAATGGTAAAGTGTACAGAGAGTAATGGGAAGAGGAAGAGGCGTGGTTAGTTAGTATAAGAGTAATGGGAAGAGGAAGAGGTGTGGTTAATAAGTATAAGAGTAGGACCCCTGGGGGTGGGTGGGAATTGGGGGTAGGGAGGGGAGCAGAGTGAGCCCACAGGGCAAACAGAGCGGGTAGAGACAGATACTGAAGCAGTTATAAAAAACAATCAGCAGGACTGACTCCAGAAGGTAAGTTGGAAAAGTCAGATGTGGGTAAAGGACAGTGAGAATTGAGCCTAGAAAAGGTGGCTGTAGACAGTAGAAGTAGAGGGTAAAGTGAGAGGACTAAATAGCAATTAAGGGACAACAGGAGAAATTAAAGTAAGTAGCTGGGCATAAGAGATACGAAAGAGATTATGGCTGGGATAAGGGTGCCACCTAGTGGACAGGTCTAATAGTGCAGGCTGATATGAGAGGGAGTTAGTGTACAAGGAAAGTGGGTGCTAGACAAAAGGGGTTTCTATAGAGGATGGGGGAGAGAGTGTGTGAAGGTACAGAAGGGGGGTAGAGGCTGCCTTGTGGCCTATCACGAATCTTTGTGCTGGCAGCCCTGGTAGTTATCACTACTCCCATATCTGGCATGCATCACACCTGTAACAGATGTTTGCCAGGAGGGACATCCCATATGGCCATCTACTGGGGGATGCTGGCTATGCACTGGAGCCATGGATGATGACACCCATCAGAAATGCACACACACCTACTGAAAAATGCCATAATGAGGCATATGCACAAACTAGGAACATCATAGAGTGTGTTTGGGCTGGTCAAGTCACCCTTCCTGTGTCTCAATATATCTGGTGGAGCCCTGCAGTACTCTTCAGCCACATGTACACAGATGTTTACAGTATGTGCCATGTTGCACAATATGATCCTGTGGAAACAGCTGCAGTAGGATCATCACAGGAAAGGGACACACAGCCCCCTGCCAGTGCCAAGGTCCCCAAGACCACACCCACAGGGGGACTTAGAGGAGGCTGTCCCAGTAGGCTGACATAGGCATGCCCGGTATGCCCTAGCCTTGGCAAAGAGGCAATACATAGCACATGCACTGACAACCTAGGGTCCTAGGGACTGACATCTTACTCTGACTCGCATACATAGTGAAAAGGATGCCAGCCACACCAAACAACCCGTAGTTTACCATGTATTGGCTGTGTACTGCATGCATCAGACAGAGCCAGCCCTGAAACACAGGTATTTCATCTGCTGTGTTCATAAGGTAAGTCACTCTACTGTACAACAAATGGACTATTTATAGCATATATATGGACCTGTTGCATGTATACGAGGGAATAGAGTGGGCTACTAGGCTACTTGCAGAGAACTAACAGCTGTGTGGGACAACAGGTACTCTGTTCAATACTGACTGCCCCATAATATGCATTAGGCCACAAGGCACCAAAACCCATTGCAGTATGCAAGGGAAATGCCAAACAGCAGGGTCATAGGACAGACACATGACTATGTAAAATGTGCCATACATATGATGCAGAACTCTGTACAGTCTATTACAATCTGTACAGTCACTAGGTATGAGTCATATAATACATTCAATACATAGCTGGGGAATCCCATGGACAAAATATCAGGGAGGTGCTGGACTGTTGAATCAGATGGAGCAGCAAATTGGCTGTAGCACACAAAATCCCAGACTGGAGTACAGGTAGGTCTGGCTTGGTGTCACCTTGTAAGTACTGTCACACTGGGCATGCACTTACATTTAGCTAATTTCAGCCCATGTCTGATGCCTCATTTGCTTAAAGAGCTGATATGTGAAAATACGTCTGTGCATACAGACATCAATGTATACGTATCTGTATCTCCCTATC